>NW_017673180.1:19559-147500 GCF_001879085.1 Nicotiana attenuata
ATTATTTGTTGAAATCAGAAGCGAACACCAGTAATTACTTCTAGTTTCCTAGACCGTGGCTGATTTTATTTTTGGAAAAGTATTAACTAAATTTAGAGGATTTTCGAAATTCTGGAGTTATTAATATACAAACAAATTAAAATATGTACCAGTCGGATCTGTTCAAGTCCAGTTGTGATCAAAGTCAATGCTGCAAAACTCACATAAAATCGTGTGTTAAGTTTGGGCTTGTTCTGGAGCCCAGCAAATAGTTTTGTCACTTGGAAATTAGGCCCAGCTCAGGCTCATCTGGGCCTAAAGTTTGAATATGGTATGTCCAGCGGTATGACTAGATTGCCCCATATCTGGGCCAGTCATCAGGCCCAATCTGTTAAGGACTTTGAAAGTTTTGTATGTTATTAAATTATTGGTTAAATTCCATAGTGTAGTTTGGGGCCTTCCAAGCTAAGTAGCACACTTGAATTAAGGGGTTCCCCTCTTGTTTAAGTGTGGATTTGAGTTTGAGACCCGAATTCCTTAAAGGTTAATTAGTTAATTAATTCGATCCTTAGAGACACTTTTTTAATAGAAAATCGTAGTTCCTTTAGGTTGGCCTTTAAAATAAAAACGAGGTGCGCCGCGCCAAATAAAAATTCAATAAATTGCGTGGCCCTCTTTAAATGTGTATACCTTAAATACTTAGAACTCGAGGCGTGCCATTTAGCAAATTTCCATGGCCCTCGCAAAGTTAACAACGCTAGCCACTTTAGGCACGCTTTTAATAATTTTACTTTCCTAAACTCGGGTGCGCATTTCATGCAACCCAAATCCAAATCCCAAAACGTTGAATAAGAGGTGTTTAGGATCCGGGTGCATTTTATGTGACGTGATCCCAAAACACGCTCTTAAACGGCGTTCACTTTCGTAAAAACAAAATAAACTAAAAGCGGTAAATAATCTTAAAATTGCACTATAGGTTTAAATATGTATAAAAACCAGATTTTAGCCATTTATGATAATTTAAGCGACCGTGCTAGAACCACGGGATCCGGGGGTGCCTAACACCTTCCCTCGGGTCAACAGAATTCCTTACACAGAATTTCTGGTTCGCAGACTCCAACTGGGAAGTCGAAATTTTCCTCGATTTGGGATCAAGTTAAACCGGTGACTTGGGACACCAAAAGCCAATCCTATCCCAAGTGGCGACTCTAAATAAATAAATAATCCCATTTCGAATAATGTCACTTTAAATGGAAAAACTCCCTTATACATTTATCCTTCGGGGTAGATGTGTAAAAAAAGGAGGTGTGACAAACAATAAAGCTCTTGATGTTTCCAACAAGTGTCTATGTTTTCTTTCGATAACCCCATTCTGTTGTGGTGTATGAGGGTATGTAGTTTGGTGCAGGATCCCATTATCAGAAAAGAATTGACATGCTAAGTTTGAAGAACCAAGCTCCAAGGCATTATCACTTCTGATTGTTTGTACAGAAATATTAAATTGTGTTTTGACCATGGCAATAAAAGCTTTAAGTAAAGTAAAGGCATTGATCTTGGAACTCATTAAATGTGTCCAAGTTGCCCTAGTAAAGTCATCTACAATTGTCAAAAAATATTTAGCACCAGAATAAGTTTAGGTATGGTAAGGCCCCCATGTAGGGGTGGGCATTCGGTATTTCGGTTCGGTATTTAAGAATTTCAGTTCGGTATTTCGGTATTTGGTTTATTAATTGTGTATACCAAATACCATACCAAATTATTTCGGTACGGTTCGGTATTTGTTATTTTGGTTCCGTACGGTTTCGGTTTAATTCTGCCATTCATAATAACGAAATGTTGCTAACCATTAGTTCAAAACTTTGGGAGTGTATTAAAGACATGCCTATGACCTATCACTGATCTGGACATGAGTGTTGCTATGAGTGTTCAAAACTTCAGGTAACATGATCAGAATGTCTTTAAAGACATGGCTATGATCTATAACCATTAAGTATCTGAACGACTGAACCTAAACAAAAATAATCAATGACAAAATTGAAAACCATTAAGTCACTAACAACATTTTCACAGAAAAGAAGTTCAACAGTGCAATAACAGTAGCAGTTTACACCTGAACGACTGAACCTGAACGACTGAACCTAAACATTTTCACAGCAGCCTACAGTTTAACAGGCTGCAAATTTTAGTGTTCTAACAGCACTGTAGCAACATTAACAACCGAATTAAACAGTGCAATAACAGTAGCACTAGCAGCAGAATTAAGCAGAATTAACAGTAGCAGAAATGCAGAATTAGTGTTCTAACTTCTAACAGTACCAGCAGTGCAACAAAAACAACAGAATTAAGAGTAGCAACAGACTCTACTTCTTAAATACGGATTCCAGGAAGACGCTCAAGACAACGCCTAATATGCTTCCTTAAACCAGATGTTCCATTCCTCTTTGGATGAACATTATAGACTTGACCACAATGCTTGCACTCTACTTTGCGAACTTCTCCATTATCTTCTTTCACCTCAAAGTGATCCCAAATATCAGAGCGTACTTTAGGAGCACGGGGCATGATTGCACTTGAACGTAAAAAAATATAAATCATAAGTTAGAATATTATTTTTTGATGATAATAAAACAAAACTACAAAAGTATATCACCAAACAAATAGAGTATTAAACTTACCACTCAAGTTGCAAGTTGTAACTATACATCAAACAATGCTAGTAGTGCTTCCTAAAATCTTTTCAATCATTGTTGTTAACTTGCAGCATATAAGGTTCAGATCATATCATTCAAGTAGCATATAAGGTTCATATCATATCATTCAAGAAATTGGGTTCACTAACTAGGTTAAGAAAAATTCTTACAACACCTCTCATAAATGAAGGCCTAAGGGAAAATAAATCATATACAGTTATACACCCTTTTCAACTAGAGTACAGTTTTCTCACTAACTTAATCAGGTACCCAGCTTCTTCTCTTTATCCTATACTTCATCTTCCAAATAAGAATTCACTTAAATCAACTCAGCCTCAAAATCTTTTATATTCATGGTAGATGTCCCCTACTAGTCACGGACACTAGATCCATCATCATTTTAAAAATCAAAATATATGGTTATTCATTAGACAAAAAGTTATACGCCTAATCTTAGCTATACGCCTAATCACATATACCTCTTTCCGTGTTCAATTTCCAGAACAAATTAGTGCAAAAAAAATATGCCCAGGCCCCATTTTGATTTTGTTGCTACTATTACTGCATATATTCGCAAAGCATCCGAGAAAATGGACATTAGCTCTATCTAAACTTCAAAACTTAGATCATGAAATGAGAGTTCCTCGAGACAAATTAGAAAAATGAAGATTGAAGAATGAAAAATTGAAAAGTTATGAACCAGACCTGTTGAAGTCTTGATTTGAAGAGTTGACAGCGGACGCCGGATAGCCGATCTGGCGATCTCACAGGCGAGTGGCCACAGCGGATGCCGGACAGCAGATCTCAGAGTTTTTGAGTAAGGAGTCATTCATTCTTACTTAGGTTTCTCAGTCGTTCACTCGTTCTTACTTCTTAGTTCTTAGGTTTCTCAAAATGTTAGGACTTAGGGTAAGACAAGTGAAAGAGTTTTGGGTTATTGGGTTGGGCTCCAAAATTAAAATTTTGGCTTTTGGGTCAACACTTGGGCTGGGCGCTGGGCAGTCTACTACTCCTAGTCTTCTATATGATTTTTAAATTTTCGGTATTTCGGTATACCAAATTGTCAAGATCCTAATACCGAGGACCGAACCGTTATATCAAAATACCAAAAATTTAGTACCGAATTGAACTGAAATACCGAAAAAACCAAAATCGAAATACCGAATTAATTCGGTCCGGTTCAGAATTCGGTTTTTCGGATTTTATGCCCACCCCTACCCCCATGTATCAATGTGAATAAGTTGAAACAAAGAAGTAGAGCTGGATGAACTATCAGGAAAAGGCAATCTAGCTTGTCTGGCCAAAGGACATATAGAACAAATAAAAGACTGTTAAGTAGACAAATCAGAAAAAACAGAAGATATACATTTCAATTTTGCAAAAGAAGATGTCCCATTCTATTATGCCAAATCATATCAAGATTATTCACATGTTGTAGAAAATGAACAGAGGGAACCACACTTTCATTTAGACTACATACAGAAGTATTCAAAGATGCATTAGGATTTAGAGTCTGCAAATCATTATTCAGAGTATAGCAAGATACATTCTGCATAGCATTATTCAAAACAGAACTAGAAGGGGATAAAATGGGAAGGTGATGAAGTTTGTATAGCCCTTGGTGCAGTCTACCAAGAACCAGAAGCTTCTTTCTGGAAAGGTCCTGTATCAAGCAGGAACAAGAAGTGAAAATGACTATACGATGAAATTGTTGAATCAGCCTATGCACAGAGATGAGATTGTGCTTGAAAATAGGTATGTAAAACACTTGGTGCAAGACAAATGAAGAATTCAGAGTGAGTGACCCCGTGCATGCGACTTTTACTTTGTATCCATTAGGTGGAGTGACTAAGTAAGGAACAAGAAGTGGAGTAATATCAAAAAGAAGTTCTTTAGCAGAGGTCATGTGATCAGTTGCTCCAGAATCTACTATCCAAACACTTCTAGCTAAACAAGTTAACATGCAAGCAGAATAAGCAGCAATACCATTAAACTTAGGCAAAGAAGGATTACTAACAGCAAAGTTAGCAGATCCCACAAAGTTGGGTTGAGGACTGGAATCAACAAGACTGGATTGTTGCAGCAAAGTCATGAGTTGGGAATACTGCTCCATGGTAAGACCAGGTATGCCAGAAACTAGACCAATGGAACCAGATGTTGCAGGAGAATTAGAGTTTTCAAAAGTGGAAGACTCAACATTTGCAGCAATATCAAACCTTTTTCCCTTGGTAAACTTGAAACCTTGGGGAAATCCAATCAATTTATAACACTTATCAATTGTATGACCACTCTTTTTGCAGTACTTGCAGAATAAGTCTTTGTTCTGATTAGAAACCAGCCTCTGATTAGGTGAGTCAAAATTGACCTTTTGAGTGTACTGCCTTTGGGACTGAAAATGAGGAGGAAACCTAGTAGGAGTAGTTGTATTTGCATTAAAAGACATGAGGTCAGGTGTAAAATTAGTATTAGGAATCACTTGTCTCTGCTTTTCATGTTGCAGAAGAATGTTATACATATTATCAAGTGAAGGGAGTGGATTTATCATGAGGATGTTGCTTCTAACAGTTATATAAGTTTCATTCAGGCCCATTAAGAGTGAGTGAACTTTATTTTCTTCATCTTCCTTCAACAAACCCACCTTTGCAGCACAAATGCATGTATTTGCATGATTTGGACCCATAGTCCCCAGTTCATCCCACAATTTCTTTACCTTTTTGAAATAAGAAGCTATATCAAGAGGTCCCTGGCATGTGGAAGCCAATTCCTTTTTTATTTCAAATTTCTTTGTTCTATACCTATTGTTCAACTGTTTTCCGATGCTTTCAGCAGTATCAGAATATTGCACACTCTTAGCAATCAAGTGTGAGTGAGCTGGTTAGCCAGGATATAACCATGTTGTTACACATGTCCCACTATTTAGACTCAAGGGAATCAGCAGTCGGCTTGAGAAAACTACCATCAATGAAAGCAATTTTATTCCTAGCCGACAAGGATACAATAATGCATTAGTGCTCCTTCTCCACCCACCAAAGCCACAACTAGAAAAAAGAACAGCAACTAAGGACATCCCAAGTATATCAGATGAATGAAGGAATAATGGACTAGAAGCACGTGGTGTAAATTCAGTAGTAGTAGTACTACTAGACCCATTAGTCATGATTGAAAGTAGACGGAGCAACGCCAACAGAAATATACCACAGAAATCAGCAGAATATACCACAGAATTTAACTTCAATCAACAATGCTCATTAATCGACAGAGTATAATCATTAAACTCTACACATGCAAAGTACTAGCGGAAGCAGTATAGAAATACCAGCCTTCTTCGCAACTGGAGAAGAACGGCCATGAAAATAAATACACGACGGCACCGACGAGAATAATACACCAGACCAGGTAGAGTCACAAACCCTAGTTTCGAACCTTCTCTCGAAACCGGAGAATCTCGACAAAATAGACTAACAATCAAAGTGAAACCGCAACAAAGCAGAAGAAAACCACTATGAAACCAACAAATCTTCGCCAGAAACCGAGAAATCGACGATGTGAGTGAATCTCTACGAAATCAGACCTAAACGGAATTGGACGAGAGTACCATCGATCGACTCAAGAGATGAAGATCTACAGTATTCCGGGCTCTGATACCATGTGAAGTTTCGATTTATAGCAGAAATTAAATAAGAAATTGAATTTTAGGGCTTGAGAAATGAAAGCACAAAGAGGAACGAACATCTGAAGTCTTTATTCATCTGTGTAAATGAGCTCCTTAACTACTGAAGGTTCTAGAGTCTATATTTATATACAAGGGTAAAAGTGTAAAGAAGTAATGCTAATTTGTGGGCCGACTCGGAGGCTTACATGTGAATAAGAAAGGGATTTTTACATACCTATACACTATTGGAAACTTTATTACCCTCCCTACTCAAGTTTCAATTTAATTACCTCCTATATACAAATTTACCAATTATATACACTTTAGGAATTAAATGAGTATCCCTTTATATTAGGAATTAATTATTTCACATCTTTATTCTCTATCCCTCATGCTCTCTCTCTCTCTCTCTCATGCGTTCTCTCTCTCTCTCTACGTCTCTCTCTATCTCTCAATCCCTAATTCCAGTAATGTAGAGCAAAGAAAAAGAGAGCAGCAATTCCACCATTGACAGCCATTAAAAATCTTTGAAGCTTTGAATTCGAATTTGGGTTTTCAAAAAACATTATTTGTGAATTGGGCGTTGTTGCAAATAATTGGGAATTCTCTCTAAGTCTCTCTCTATCTCTCAATTCCTAATTCCAGTAATGTAAAGCAAAGGAAAAGAGAGCAGCAATTCCACCATTGACAGCCATTAAAAAGCTTTAAAGTTTTGAATTCGAATTTGGGTTTTCAAAAAACATTATTTATTTGGATTGGGTGTTGTTGCAAACAATTGGGAATATGGTTTGGAGTTTATATCTCAATTTTGAGGGTGTTTTGATGAAGAATAGACTTGATTTTTGCTGAATTTCATATTGAAACTCAAAGAAGAAGACGAAGAAAATATGACATACATTATACTTACAAAATTGTAGTACAATTATAGTAAAATTATAGAAAAATTATATTTTATTGTAGTACAGTTGTAGTAAAATTTATTTATATTTTTTTATTTAACTATTGTATGAAAGTTGAACAATATTGTATAAAAATTGTATTTAAGTGTGTATGATATTGTAGTTGTATATAACTGGGTAGAAATAATGTACGAAAGCTATAGATAAGTTGTAGATAAATTGTATAATATATAATTAGTTGTATGAAATTTATTTTTACTATATATAAATCAGATACAAAATATACAAAAGACATATTGTATAAAATTTGTATAATTTTTTTTTATTTAAGTTGTATGATATTGTAGTTGTATTACACTCAATAGCTAAATCCATTAACTTTGTGGTATGATGGATGAAGTGGAGGTTAGCATCTGGAGTCCTGTGTGACAAGCGAGTGCCACCGATACTCAAAGGTAAGCTTTATAAAGCGGTAGCTAGACCGGCCATGATGTACGGGGCTGAGTGGTGGCCTGTTAAGAACTCACATATCCAGAAGATGAAAGTAGCTGAAATGAGGATGTTGAGGTGGATGTGCGGGCACACTAGGATGGACAAGATTAGGAATGATGACATTCGGGAGAAGGTGCGCGTGGCTCCCATTGATGACAAGATGCGGGAAGCGAGGCTTAGATGGTTCGGGCATATACAGAGGAGAAGCCCAGATGCTCCGGTAAGGAGGTGTGAGCGGCTAGTTATGGAGGGCATGAGAAGAAGTAGAGGGCGGCCTAAGAAGTATTGGGGAGAGGTGATCAGGCAGGACATGGCGAGGCTTCAGATTTCCGAGGACATAGCACTTGATAAGAAGATGTGTCGGTCGAGTATTAGGGTTGTAGGTTAGGAGGTAGTTGGGTCTTGCATTAGTTCGTTCCGTTGCTAGAGTAGTCTTGTAGGGTTTTGTCTAGGTAACGGGTGGAAATGTCGTGTCTTAATATTTCTTTTTTAGTGCCAGACCTATTTATATGGTAACGCAGACCTTATCACTTTTGTATTACAGCTTTCTGTTGTGTTTTTATTAAGGGGTGTGAATGGGAAATGGAAGAGGCACCTTTTAGATTGCACCTCTCCATATCACCCTTCCTTTGTCTATAAATTTAGAGCTTGGCTTCATTTTAAAAAATATGAAATCAGACATGGAAAATCTGAAATCTCCTCCCCTCTTTTCTACATTGTTGCATTATTTTCTAAATAAACATAAGTGTCAAGTGTGATTTGCTCCGTTTGTTGAGTTCGCTGAAGTTCTGTGATTTGAAGTGCCGCTATCACAGAATAGTTATTCCGTTCTATCCTGGGAGGAATTAATCCGTATACCTTGGGCAACAGTGAGGGTATTAAATTCCTTAAGGACACACTGTGCATTCAGTGGGCTCGGAATTATTTTACGTTTTGTTTATTGAACTAACGTTTGGTTACTTTTCTGATTTTGAACACAGTAATACCAACAATCTTAAGGAATTTAAATTTATATTTCTGTGTTCATTTTATATTTTGTTTCGCGAGACTTAAGAGTTTTTTAACCCGAAAAAATGTTTGCAATCTCTGTCGCTTCATCTTGCAAAGCGCTGCAAAGTAAGAATTTTGTTTCTGGTTCTTATATGGCCTAGTCTCGAAGGAACGGACTAGGAAAAAGTACCTTGAAGGCAATTGTTCCCAAAAATCATGCCGATTTTATTACTTTGGTTTGGTAATTTTGAAGTTGGTATACTTCTGCCAACAATACTAGTTAATTTGACAAAAGAAATTTCTTCTATTCTTCACTTTAGTCTTTCGGTTAATTGATGCAATTAATAGTCGAAGAAAGAAGTAAGATGTCTGTTGGGAGGAAAGAAAAGATGGTAATTTAATTTCATGAACTGTCACGTCTTTTCTTCATGAATTGGCTATAAAGAAATTTTAGCGAAGAGGATGGCAAGTAAAATTCTGTCTGTGCGGGACTTGGTTTCTGTGACAATAAAATTTATATATGAAATTTCTATTTCTATGTGTAAGGAAAGAATTGAGGAAAGTGTGACTATGCTCGCCGAATTGCCAGTGGCAAAAAGTTTTATGGCCTTTCAGAATAAGTCCCGCCACCGTGTCTCATCTTTCATCAAGTGATATCGTTTCTTAAACTGAATGAAGGAAATTGAAGTAATATATTTATAGTTAATTTGGTGAGACTTCAATTGTCAAATAACATGGTTGCAAATAGACTGCGTCATGCACTTTTAAGAGTGTCTTAGGCAGCGACTTTAAACTATTTAAATGGCATGAAATGGTGAGAAAGCTAGAGAAGTCGAGGTGCTTGAGAAACTGGAAGGAATTGTAATTTCCTAGGAACACAGATGTCGAAAGCATTCACCAATAACGAAAAAAGTGGTAAAGATCGGTTCTTAACCTTGCGTATTATTCATTGATGAAATTCTATCCTTTTCATGATTTATGGATAGATATGTATTATGTGATGATCTCATGTTATAAATTGTATGTGTGATCTGGAATATATGTTTTTAAAGGTTAATATTATTATTCCTTGACCAAATAAAAAAATATGTAATTTGGTAGCATGCATAAAATATATGAAGCATTATTTTCAAGGTTGTAAGACATGAATTAGGCTTACAATATATTTGAAGTATCTTGAGATCATGAATATAATATGTATAAAGATGTACATATATTTGTTTGATTAGAGTAAGAAATCAAACTGTTTAAAGTGTTACAATGGTTCAGTTGGAAAACCATTTGGAAAGGGAATTAAAAAATCTTCGTGATTTTCTACACCCGTTATGGAGACCAAAGTCTTCGTGATTTTCTACTCCTGCTTCAAGATTAAAATCTGCGTGATTTTTTACTCGTTCATTGAGATTAAAGTCTTAGTGACTTTCTACTCATTTGTCGCAAATTAAAGTGTAAGTGACTTTACACTCGGTTTGGAGATTAAAATCTTAGTGATTTTCTACTCCAATTTATTATTCGGTTTGAAGATTAAAAACTTCACCGTTTATTAAATTTGATTGTGTCACATATTATTCGGTTTGAAATTAAAATTTTCATCGTTTATTAGATCTAGTTGTATCAGATGTACATGTTTTGAAGATTAAAAACTTCACCGTTTATTAATTCTGAATGTGTTAGATTGGCTTGAAGATTAAAAACTCACCATTTATTAATACTAGCTCTGTCGTGACACAAACAACAGTTCTTGTGGTTGGCTCTACAAGTAAAAGGGGTGGTGAATGTGAGTCTCCCTTTGAAGAAATATGTTTGGAATATGGTATTATTCATCAAACGACAGCCCCTTAGTCACCGCAATCTAGTGGAATTGCAGAAAGAATAAAACGTCAAAGGATAACTACTTCCTTTGGACAGGATTGTCTGACATTCTTGTTGGAAAATGAGCCTCAAACGTTTAAAGAAACATTGTCTTCCTCGGAAGCACAATATTTCAAAGAGGTAGTCAATAGTGAGATAAAATCCATATTAAGTAATCATACTTGGGAAATGGTTGATCTTCCTCCAGGAAATAAACCTTTGGATTCTAAGTGGATTTTCAGAAGAAAAATGAAAGCTGATGGCATTATTGACAAATATAAGGCAAGATTGATTGCCAAAGGATTAAGACAACGAGAAGGTCTTGATTACTTTGACAGATACTCACCGGTAACGAGAATTATATCTATTCGGATGGTAATAGAGTTAGCCACCGTGTATGGTCTTGAAATCCATCAAATGAATGAGAAAACATCCTTCTTAAATGAAGATTTGGAGGAAGAACTTTATATGGAACAACCTAAAGGGTTTGTGGTTCCTGGAAAAGAAATGAAGGTGTGCAGATTTGTTAGTCTCTTTTTAGACAAAAACAAGCACCCAAATAATGACATATGAAATTTGATCACACAATGGTATCAAATGGTTTTAAGGATTAATGAATAATAGAAAAGGCACATGAAATATTTGAAATGTGGGGGCGTTTAGCTTATGCATGACACAAGCGAATGTTAGACGTAATGTCTAAATGATATAATTTTGAACCCCACCAATCCTTAGTGAATATTGATATGATAGTCGATGAATTCATTACTTGTTCAGTCTTAGTGATGACTCGTGATGAAACTACAAATTCGAAAGTTGTTTACGTGCTTTTCTAGAAATGATTTGTTCTTTCTTGAACATTTATAATGTTTAGCTCTTTTATGAAAGAGTGTCACCTGGAAGGCTGTGACTTTTCATGAAAAGTGCGTTTATATGTTTTATATAAACATGACCGTTCATGAAAAATATATTAACACGTTGGTCTATAATGAGGTGAACCAACCTATGAACATGAACAAGATCTATTCCAAGTTGGATTTGTTTCATGAATGAAGGTGCTATAATTTGCATACATATAGACGTATGAATAAATAACATACAAATGCTTGAAAATTGCGGAATGATTGCGAAATGTGTTATATATTAAAAGGTTGTGGCCACAAGTGATGCCAATCATTTCAGTTGTTGTTATAATAAACTAATACTACATTAAGTGTAGTCAATAATCTGATATGCAATCAAAAGTCGAGACGTATTAGTCTATGACATAAGAAAGTTTGCAGTGAACTTTCATGACAATGAAACGAGTTTTGAAGTATTTGAAATATACTCCAAATTATGCTTTCACTACAATAAGTATCCCGCGATAATAGAGGGGTATAGTGATGCAAATTAGATCACCGGTTCAACCGATTCTAAATAGTCGGTGGAGGAGCGATGTCTTGAAAATCGTCCAAACAAATGTGCATTGACCGCTCTACAGTGGAGGCTGAGTTTATAGCCTTAGACAAGGCCGGTGAAGAAGTTGAATGGCTCCGGAATTTCTTGAAAGATATTCCATTTTGGCCCAAACCTTTGGCACCTATGTGTATACATTGTGATAGTCAAGCGGTAATAGGCAGGGCAAGGAGCGTTATGTATAATGGAAAATCTCGTCACATTCGACGGAGATACAATACCGTTAGACAACTACTCTCTAGTGGTGTTATCACGATTGACTACGTAAAGTCAAGAGATAACGTGTCGGATCCACTTACAAAAGGCCTATCTAGAGAGGCAGTTGAAATATCATTGAAGGGAATGGGGCTAAGGCCTAGGACAAGTCATCATGGCGGTAACTCTACCTAGCAGACTGGAGATTCCAAGAGCTAAGTTCGAAGAGATCAAACAAAGTTATGAATGACGGTTCAACATTGTCAAATAACTCAACCCATTCTCGTGATGAAGACAATGTTCAGAAATCAAGGTAAAGCATTAAGGCTTTTTGATGAGTCAATAAAGCTTAAAGCCTTTTAATGATTTTCCAAGTCTGGCAGGATATGACCAGATAGTGTGTCTATAGGATTACACGTTTAGAAATCACCTATGTGAGTGTTAAGTGTAAGCCGCTTTAAGGGGAATGAAAGTAAAAGCCCATTCTCTAAGCACTCATGAAACCAGGCGGTGTTCATGGCTGAAACGAACACAACCGTGAGAACCAAAGACGGTTAAGGGTTAATTGTGTGACTTATGGTTGTCTAGGTATACACCAAAGTTCGACGGTTCAAAGATATCAAATCTACCGATTGACCGAGTATATCCGACATAAGTTCACTACGGAAAGTTCAAGGGGAAACCTACTTATCCAGATGCGATTAATCCTTATTTGTGAATCACACAGTATTTTCATGCATGTTTTTCCTCATATGACCATTCCCCATTCATGTGGGGGATTGTTGCGTTTTTATTAAGGGGTGTGAATGGGAAATGGAAAAGGCACCTTTTAGATTGCACCTTTTCATATCACCCTTCCTTTGTCTATAAATTTAGAGGCTTGGCTTCATTTTTTAAAACATGAAATCAGACATGGAAAATCTGAAATCTTCTTTCCTCTTTTCTACATTGTTGCATTATTTTCTAGATAACATAAGTGTCAAGTGTGATTTGCTCCGTTTGTTGAGTTCGCTGAAGTTCTTTGATTTAAAGTGCCGCTATCACAGAATAGTTATTCCGTTCTATCCTGGGAGGATTTAATCCGTATACCTTGGGCAACAGTGAGGGGATTAAATTCCTTAAGGACACACTGTGCATTTAGTGGGCTCGGAATTATTTTATGTTTTGTTTATTGAACTAACGTTTGGTTACTTTTCTGATTTTAAACACAGTAATACCAACACTTTCTTCTGGATTTTATGTTGTTCCTGTTTTTCTTATATTTTCTTATGGTTTCTGTGATAATACTGATATTGTCTCTTTTTGTCTTTTTGTCTTCTTGAGTCGAGGGTCTTTCGGAAACAGCCTCTCTATCCCTTCGGGTAGGGATAAGGTCTGCGTACATACTACCCTCCCCAGACCCCACTAGTGAGATTTTAATGGATTGTTGTTGTTGTTGTGTCAGAAAGGATAAAAAAAAACAAAGAAATGTTGACTCTCATAGGAGAAAGTTAATATTGATAACGATTTTGCGTGTTGAACTTTGAATATTTCCTAAGTGCATGCGAATGGCATCAATGCAATAAAATGGCAAAAAGAAAAATGGGTAACAGATCTGGTGCAGTGCAGTGATTGTGGAGATGTTTTTGAATGAGGAAATGAGTGATGACTGATGAGTCCTGAAATAAAGAAACAACTTTATTTGTTAGTAGCAGAAAACAGTCTTTCCTAGTAGAGATGGAGGCTCAAGATCAACGTAACTGGGAAGATCCAGAAAGTGTGCCTATTTTAAATGTGATGTCCGTAGGAAAGACAAGAGGAGAAAAAAAAGGAAAAGGGCGTTAGTACATCCCTCGATTGAAGGCAAAAATAATGGATTGAGGGCCTTTTAAGGTGGATTGTACATATTTTGTAAACAAAACTTGTTTATGCCGGGTAATTAGCTAAACATGGACATTAAGGGTAATAAAATTTCAAACAGTGTATAAGAATAAAAATATCCCAATAAGAAAATGAATGTGGACTGCTAAGCGCAATACAAATAAATACATTTCAGACTTCTGCATAGTTTATGTAACGCCAATAGTGATCTTAAAATCCTGGGACCGCCTCTGTTCATAGCCTAGGATCCTCGCCTGCTTAATATATGAGTGAAGTAGCTCTCGACACGACAGATATCCAAAACAGACGTGCTCTACATTCCCAAGTCTTCATGGTCATTCTCAGTAAATATTATGTTAAAATCAAATCAAGTAATTCTCTAAATTGACCAATAACCAAAGGCAGATCCCCATATGCTTTATACCCTACAGAACGAGAGTTTACATGTCTGTCAAGGGTGATTAAGAGCTTATAGCAATTCAATGATGATCTTAATCTGGGCGTTTTACTCTCTCTTTCCGAGGGATGACTATTCAAACCTCATAGTGTTGAATAGGGATGACATGGACCGGGTTGGTTCGGTTTTTATCAAGACTAAACTAAACCAATTATATCGATTCGGATTGGTTCGGTTTTGTCGAATTTTTCGGGTTTTTCGGATTTTTTATTACTTAAATATTATTTCAATCTTACTTTGTTAAGTTTTTGATAAGTAAATGTATGTTTAGTAAAAATATAAAAAGTTGACAAATATATTATCTATTAAATATTCTCATGAGAGAATTTTCTTAGTAACACATAATAGTTATTTTTTTAGTCGTCTGACAATAATGTTTCGTTGATGTACACTTTCAAGGTTAAAAGAATTTAGTAATTAAACATAAAAATCAATATGATACCTATATAATAATAATCACTTCACATTCGAAAAAGATATAACAATTTAGTAGCTCTTAACATATGATATGAATATGGAAGAACAAAGAGATTGACGCATTTCAGTAACACTTGATGAGAAAGTGATCATACAACCCATTATTTAAGGTTAATAAATATGGAGCACTTCATATACTATTAAATATTATATTTCACAAGATAATCCCAAATATTTCCAGATATTTTTTAAAGAAAATTCTATATAAAATCTTAAAAGTATATATAAAAATTCTATATTTATATGTCGGTTTGGTTCGAGTTTTTTTACTCAATACCAAACCAAATCAAACCAAACCTAATCGGATTTTTTAATCAGTTTGGTTTGACTTTTCGGTTTGGTGCGGTTTTCTGGTTCAGTTTGTACACCCTAGTGTTGAATAGTGAAGTGGTTTCCAAGGACTTAGATATGCTAAAATGGAACAAATAGATATATTAGCTCAAGCTCAACCCTTCCATCAATGCATAGAGTCGATATAACTATAATATTGTTTGATAAAAAAAGTATAAAACCTTTTGTTAAACTAATTAAATATAAAGGTGATAGGTAAATCCTAATTAAATATAATAAGTTCTAGATCTAACATGTGCTTGTATAAATAGTGCAGAATAATGTTTGAGCCAATTTAATACAAATGGTATTAAATGATGCTGTCAAGAATGAGCGAAGGAACAATAATGAGCAACAACTATATTAAATGGTAATAAGTGTAAATAGAGAGAATGATTCACCCAAATGTTGAATGATGTGGATGTCTGACAATGATGTAAGACAAATGAATATTGGAATACATGAGGTTTTCTCGGATCTGATGCAAGAAAAAGGTGGAATAAACAACAAATCGAATCCTTGTGGAAAAGTAATATTTTGTATTGTCTCTCTAGAGTCTACTTTCCATAAGAGTTCTTATCAGAATGAACATTGCTTGCCTTTTGCCTTCTACTATTTATGTGGGATATTCCAAAAAACCCTAAAAAAAAGTACAGCAGAAGGAATATTCCCGTTGAAAGTTCCAAAGCTATACTAGCCGTTACTACTTTTCCCACTGCTCGACCTCGGCCCTAATGGCTTACTTGGTGACTCAGTATTGTCAACCCTTGGTTGAGAATATTCAATGGAATATTCCCGTTGAAAGTTCCAAAGCTATACTAGCCGTTACTTTTCCCACTGCCCGACCACAGCCATAATGACTTACCCGGCGGCTCAGTATTGTCAACCCCTGGTTGACCTCGACCTAGTCGCCCATGAGGAGCTACAGTTCTCACACTTGGTCACCTCTTCATGCCGAACTTCCTCTAGTCGCATTTTGACCCATACAAATATCACAAGCATGCATCTCACAGGTCAAAAAATTATTAGAAAATACAACCATTAGTTAAAGGACTGAAGCCTGTGATTCCTGATCACTAAAAATAAGATTAACAGTTTTAGTAAGCCTATAGGTACCCATAATAAGGATAGATGCATACACGAAAGAAATAAGAAATTGAAAAATGAACGACTTTTTCATTTCCTGGAGAAGTTGAAGACCAAGAGTCTGAATCTGCACCTTATTCTGCATTAGTAAATTTGCCCTTGGAAAATTGATCAAGAAATTTTTACCTTCGTCTGATAAAAAGTACCGTTCCTTTTTGGATAATTCATCATCGTCGACTAATTTATTTTTGTCGTCTTCTGATTCTGATGATAAAAAGTGTATCTAACTTTTTCATACAACTTCCAATGGTTGTTCTCATGCCCAATTTTCCGTGCTAGAAAATATGTGCTACAATTGAAATAAGAATCCACATGTATCCCTATTAATGCCAGCTCAAACAGAATACTGAGATTACCTAAAACGAAAGTAATATTTATTATGATTTTGATCCTGTTAATTATATACTAGCAAAAAATTCCAACTCCTATTCAAATTTGAGTGATGACTGCATCCCACTATTATCTGAAGCTGGAAGTTTGCGGATGTATTGACAAGAAATAGATGAACCTTGAATATTTTTGATAACTTAAATACCTATCCTAATCAACCCACCTTATATATTTGTCACTTTGATTTGCAAATCATAGATTTAATTCTAAATGAAGAAAACTTCGTAGGTCCTAGAGCATTACAAAAGTAAATGTACGTAAATAAATAGTTTGACCAAAGGAACAATGCCATAATAGAAAATAATTTTTCTGGATGAGCCATAACTTTTCATTATTAATATATCTCTACATTTTCTGTTGTACAATATTGCTTTATGAATCTTTTAATTACTTTTTCAGTAAAAGAGTTTATTGGATTTCCTTTTTTTTAACTAGTATTAGTATATCTCTTGCTTGACAAGAAATAGAGATCTATCTTTTAGTATAGAAATCGTAGATGTTAAAAGACTAGGACTTTTGTATAGGTTAAATATGCAAATATAGGAAAAATGGCTTCTCCAATCCTTGCTCGTAGATTTTCAGCCAAACTTCATAGAAGTTCATCTTTTTATTCTTCTCGTCCACTTTCATATATGCCTCAATCAATCATCCCACAGATCATTGTTTAAGCCCAGAAAACTCAATAAGTTCCTTCTCTTCAACCTTCAATCGCAGTTATAATTTTTTAGTCAAACCCCTTTAAATCCTCACTACCAGAAAATACCTTTTTTCTGACTACCAAAATAGTCAGAAAGTAGGCGGAAAAGTACCTATTCCGACTACATTCCGACTGATTTCGAGTAGTCGGAAAAAGATTGGTCGGAAAATATTTTCCGACTACTGTAGTCGGAAATTTTCAACTACAGTAGTCGGAAAATATTTTTCACCAAAAATTAGAAAATACAGCTATTTTCCGACTGAAGTAGTCGGAAAATAAGAAAAAACTATTATTTATTTTAAAAATATTTTCGACTACTGTAGTGGGGATATTATACAAATAATAATTATTTATTAGTTATTTTATTACATTTTCCGACTACAGTAGTCGGAATCTGTATTATTCTGGCCTCATTTTCCGACTATTGTAGTCGGAAAATCATTATGCTGGGCACACTTTTCGACTACAGTAGTCGGAAAACTGGGTTGAAATTTGACAGAATGCTGCCATTTTATTACCACATCACCTGTCAAATGCAAAATATTATAAACAACCAATTCAACAAGCCAATTCCAACTAAACAACCAACTCAACAAATCAATTTCAACTACACAACCAATTCCAACTAAACAGTCTAATAATCAAACCAACCAATTCCAACATCAACGAACAAACATTCAAATCCCATAATATCAAACCAAAACATTACTTAACGTCTAAATATTCAATATCAAGTCTGAGTAGCTAATACATATCGAAACTAATATAATAAAGTCTAAACATATATATACCACATCATTCAAATCTACCATAAAGTCTAAATATAAATTTAAACATCCAAGAACAGTAATCAACCTTAAATCACTACTACACATCAGAATCAGTCTCTTCATCATCATAAAAGTGGGGCATGTATTTTTTCATGTATTTATCCATTCTAGCAATGTGAGCTTCGGCCGTCTCACATCGTTTCGACAACAACTCAATATTCTTTTGCATTGCTCCCATTTCTTCCTGATTTTGCGTAGTAGGAGCATCCGAAACTAATGGCGATGGACGAAAAGAGGAAGGTCATTGTACTCCAAGCCCGTAAACTCTTCCTTTGGATACACCACCTGCTACATCCGTCCATATTGAAGTCATAACATCGGATGACAGTTGGATTGGGGTACCATCATCAGAAATAGGCTGCGTCTGACACCATTCATCCAAGCTTCTATGATATCCATCCTAAAATAAAAGTAATAAGGATTATATAAATAAATCAATATCAAAGTGAAAATAGTCTTAAAGTTATGATCTTACATATTGTTCCGATGCACGTGTCTCAACCCATCCTTCTCTTGAACCTTCTTTCTTCTTTTTCTTATGTGTCTCCGCAAAGATCTCAGCATCAGACACTGGTCCCCCTTTTAACTTTTTCTGCAATAAAAAATATAATTTTTCTAGTGATGTCCAAATAAATACCACATTAATAACATTGTGTCTCAAGTGAAGAGTGCATAATGCGACAAGAGTCGAGAGAAAGTGTACATATATAAGGATTAACTATTAGTAACTATTAGGAGTATAACTTATCTGATAATTTAAGGAGTATAACTTATCAAATATTGATTAGAAGGGCATGAGAATAGTGCTTTAGGAAGTGAAACAAAAGGTGGGCAACCTCTGCACTATATGAAAGTTATCTTATATCTCAGCTTTTTATATATCTTTCAAGAAATACCATCACAATCAGCTCATGGATGCATAGAGTTTTAATTGTGATGCAGGCTGGTGGAATTTGCGCGCACCAACAATCAGCCGATCGATGCATTTGGAGTTGAGGCTGTTGTATCTTTGACCAAGATGTTTCAATAGGTGCTGATGTTCAACATTTGGCCTCATGTGTAACAGTAAGTGTTATAAGAAAGTCCTCTTGTGCCTATTAATACATCAATGCAGGATATCCCATCGCAAACTTTAGACAAATTGGTGCTTGAAAAATGTACTAATCCTAATGTGAGTGGGAAAGATGCAGTCAAATTTGAGTAGTACCGCTACTGGTAGCTGTGATAATATAAGGGAAGCTGAAAATTTTAATAGAAATGTGCAAGAGCCACTAAGCTATCACCTCCTTCAGCCTATCTCCTTCAAACACTGATGCATATGCTTAGTGTTCTAAGAGATACTATCATCTGTATCTATAGCTGCAGTTAGCTCTGCATGTGTAGATAAGTTATACTCCTAATAGTTATAAAAGTTAAAATAACTAATAGTTATATAAAGATAAATGGAGGGTAGTCAGCTGGTATCCACCTCCTCATCCCGAGCCAGCACTTACCTTATCTTTTTCCCTATTCAATAAAAAAGTAGGCATTGGATTTGTACCAATACTTGCTAATTGAGAAGGAATTGAACCAGAAAGTTGATTGTTCGCGAGATTCAACAATAACAAGTTGCTGCAGTTCCCTAACTCCAGTGGGATTTCACCGCTCAATGAATTGTTTGCGAGCATTAACCACAATAATGACCTTAGCTCCAAAACTTGGTGATATTAAACGTGTTAACCTATTAGAGGATAGATCAAGAGCCTGAAGTTTAAGAAGGTCTCCATATTCTGAAGGTATATTGCCACTAAATTGGTTGTTAGCAAGAATCAAAAACTCCAAACCTTTCATCCTCAGCCTATCCATTTTCAGTAATATACACAACTAGGCCTACCAGTAGACTTTTTGATACACATCTTACTTATTAATACATACCAAAAACTCTCGAAAGCTCATCACTCAAAAAAAGACACTGTAAAAGGTGCAAGGAAATCAAAAAACAGGCCTTTGTGCACTAATAGCTGACCAAATTATTGTAAGGCAAGCATGCATCACTACTTTCTCTTTCTCTACATTGCTTCCCTTACTTATTCTGTTAAGCCATTTAGTTTGGAAAATCACCAATTCACGAATTTCATCCTTAGCAATCTATTTTCAGAATACCTCTGCAACTACTATAGAATTCAAGGTTTGACAAATAAGCCACTCAGCTAACTGATATTATTAGGTGAAGCAGTTATATTATTAGAACCATTAGTAATAAAACAAAAAAAAGGGAGAAATTTTTCCAGCCTAAATACAACCTTCAGAGTAATAATTATATTCATTTATTCAATCTCCGTATTACAATCCCATCATTATAATTCTGGGATAATTTGTTTCCCCTACCAAACGAACCCTTAGAAACAGAAATAAGTATCAATAGAGAACTTACTACAAGGGGCCGATTGAAAGAAACTTATAAACCAAAATTGCAGCTGTTACTTCATTTAGATTGTTAACGATCAGTTTTGACAACAATTACATGTGATCAGCCTCAAACTATGAACATAATCGAATAATATCGGGTTGAATCGCATTTTCTATTAGCTTTTGTCCAAATGTGAAATACCATGCTTGAGATACCAGACATGGATGTAATTTAGTTTGAGAAACAACCCAAGGAAATCACATTTAAATAACAAAAATGGTTAGATAATTTGCAAATACATTCCCAAACGGGGTCTTATACCTTACACGTAGTGTTTTTCCTACAACAGACGTATTGATTATACAACTTCTGATCTGAAACCGAAGGAAGAAAATCCACCAAGAAGATAAGAAAATTACTTGTACATTTGTAGTACGTCTACTAACTAATACCATTATATGATCCCTTGCCCGGACTAACTTAACCTGGTATTGCTTTGATCTAAATACACTTGAGTTGAGCAAAACCAATCTGTATATATTAATATAAATCCAATATCCAGCTGATCATACTCTTAACTGAAAACAAAACCTAAAGCTTCTTATTCCCATTTTTTATGGGGGAAAGTTACACCTTTCTTTCAAAATTATATTTTAAAATCAAAATATGTAGTCAAACACTGCAAGTAAAATCGATCAATGACGGAGACATGTCTCTATCTCATGGTATAAAAAAGGACCCTAAAATGGACTGGATAGTGGAGTCTTCCTGTATGGATAAATTAATCTGGTGGCTAAAGTACTAATTAACTTTAAGACCTACAGGACTGCATTTTTGAAGCACAAACTGACATCTTAATTTTGTATACCTTATTATTCACCAGCCCCCTATCACTACTAGAAAAGTTAGTCCTACTATCTCTAGCTATTCGTTTCATGTCTTTGGCATTTTCAACACATGCTCCCGCTAATTGTCTTTGTTATTTTAGTGTATTAAAATTTATTTTCCCTTTAGTTACTTGGATCCAGAGCCTGATCTGTTACTAGTAGAGTTGAATCAGGGAATGACTCCACAATTTCAGAAGCTTAACAAATCTCTGATTGAAGTGGTAAGCTGTGATATATAGTTATGATTGAAGTGGTAAGCCTGGTATAAAAAAGATAAAGTTTGACAACCAACATGAAGATAGTCAAACTACCATGAATTCGTGGATACTTGGGATTGAAGCTAATCAATACAAAAGGCAATCCAACGACGAGGCAGGTTAACCACACCATTGCACTACACCTACAAGACACGAAAGGGATTCCCTTTTGTTTTTTTGTTCACTTGAACATATCTCAGCTTTTAATACAATTACCTTCAAATTCAAGAAACATCATACAATAATTTCACTTATGCTATAGTTATCACGCATTCAACCAACTGTAATCACCAAATTTGATAGTAGACCTAGTGAATAGTCGTGGCAACACTAATTTCTTTAAGAGCATATATCCATGTCAAGAAACCAGTAGTACTTAATTAAGACCTCGGAAGATTTTGACAAAGAATTGTGAAGAGAATGAAAAGCTCTGATTAAAATCGAAACCCTAGTGGTGCCGTTGATTTTGCACACTAAAATTGAAACTCCTAGTCTTGCCGAAGATTAGACGGGAAAAGAGAGAGAGAGAGAGAGAGAGCGTACCTGATGAAGTCCCGTCGCCGATTTTGCCGCGCCGTTAGAGACAGGCGAGGAGATATAGAGAAAGAGACAGAGTAAAAAGAGAGATTGTGAAAAAAATTAGAAAATAAGGGTTAGCGGAAAATAACTTAAAGTTTTCGACTACTGTAGTCGGAAATTATATATTATTAATTTTTTTAATTAAAAATTTCCGGGGACCACTTGGTCAAAAGTATATTTGACTTTACTATCCCATGTTTTCGACTACGGTAGTCGATAAACCACTATACGGCGCAATTTCCCGCGAAACTTATGATTATATTAGACAAAAAATGTATTCAGAATAATTCTTAAAAATGAATTAAAATTAAATATGACATTTCGACTACAGTAGTCGGAAAATTGCGACTGACATTTTGTAGTTGAAATTTATAGTCGGAAAAAAGGTATTTTCTGTAGTGGCATTTGGGGCGGGGTAGGGCAGGGCAACTCTAAATGGACAGGGTAGAGGAAGATTTAAATGGGGCCGGGGCAGGACAGAGGCTGGGGGGCTTTTGCATCTATACCCCGTTTTGGGGTCAACAATTGAACCTATACCCACTTTGCAAAAAAATTTACCCCATTTTAACGAGCACTTCAGACTTATTAGGTCTGAAGTTTAAAAAAAATAGTTCTAAAGTGAAAAAATTTCACTTCAGGTGCACTTAAGGCCAAAATAGGTCTGAAGTGCAACCAATGTTTCATGCACTTAAGGTCAATAAGTATGAAGTGAAAAATTGCACTTCAGACGCACTTAAGGCCAAAAGGTCTGAAATGCAATAAACGTTTTTCTTCACGTTAAGGCCAATAAGTCTGAAGTGAAAAATTGCACTTTAGATGCACTTAAGGCCAAAATAGGTCTGAAGTGTAACTAGTAGTTCCATGCACTTAAGGCTAATAAATTTGAAGTGAAAATTGCACTTCAGATGCACTTAAGGCCAAAAGGTCTGATGGCAATAAACGTTTTTCTTCACTTAAGGCCAATAAGTCTAAAGTGAAAAATTGCATTTCAGATACACATAAGGCCAAATAGGCTTGAGTGGAACCAATGGTTTTCATGCACTTAATGCAATAAAGCCTGAAGTGAAAAATTGCACTTCACAGCACTTAACTCCAAAGGTTAGAAAGTGCACACAACCGTTTTGCTACACTTGAGTCCAATAAGTCTGAAGTGCAAACTTGCACTTCAGATGCACTTAAGGCAAAAGGTTTGAACGCAACCAACGTTTTTCATGCACTTAAGGTGAAATAGGCATGAGTGCAAATTGCCCAGAAAACAGAAATTTGTTCTTTGAAATTATAACAATCCAATATACAATTTAATACCTAAATATACTCCAATGAGCTAAAATTTAAAACATTAACCTCCAATATCATCAGGAAAAACCGCAATCAATCAATTTGTCAAACAACAATAATCTAATGAACCCATTTTGCAATTAAGAAAAAGAAGAAGAAGAAATCCCAAGCAATACTAAAAAATAAAGCGTCATAATAGCTCACCAACCATAAAACATCATAAACTAACTTAATATGTGTTCACAAACACCATAGTAAAATTACTGTCAAGAAGAAGAAGAAGAAGAAGTAAGAAAGAAGAAGAAGAAGAGAAGGAGCAGAGGGCAGGAGGAGGAGGAGGAAGGAGGCAGGAGGAGGAGGAGGTGGAGGAGTAGAAAAAGTCCTGAAGTTGTTTAAAAAATTGGTACAAGTTAAACTTATTTAAAAAGTGGGTATATATTAAATGGGGGCGACCAAATAAGGCACCAGTGCAATATTTTTGGGCTGGGCTAATATTTAAAAAAAAATAATGGGTTAGGGCAGGGCAGGGCAAATTTTATTTTGAAATATGTGGAAGGACCCCTTGATGTATTAATGTGATGACCCGAAAGGTCATCTCGTGTTTTAGAACCCAATTCGGGGTTCCGAGACCTTCAAAATATCATTTTCTTTCTCCTCGATTTGCGTACGCAGTCCGGGCACGTTCCTGGAAAGCCTTTATGTGAAAGTTTGAAAAAATATTAAGTTTCGCCTTTAAAAGTTGATTTTAGTTGACTTCGGTCAATATTTTGAGTAAACGGACCCCGACCCGTGTTTTGACGGTCCCGGATGGTCTGTAGTAAAATATGGGACCTGGGCGTATGTCCGGAATCGAATTCCAAGGTCCCTAGCCCGAGAAATAAATTTTTATGAAAATTGTTAAACTGGAAATATAAAAGTTTTAAGAATTTGTTTAATAATTGATTTTGTTGATACAGGGTCCGTATTTTAGTTTCGGAGCCCGGTACAGGTCTATTATGATATTTATACCTTATCTGTGAAATTTGGTGAGAAACGTGACTGATATGACGTGATTCGGACCTTTGGTGGAGAAAATAGAACTTTCGAACTTTCTTGAAAATTTTATGCAATTTGATGCTAAATTCGTAGTTCTAGGTGTTATTTTGGCGATCGCGCAAGCAAGTCCGTATGATGTTTGTGCATGTTTGGTTTGGAGCCCCGAGGGCTCGGGTAAATTTCGGATAGGCTACAGGGTGATTTACACTTAGTAAATCTGTTGTGTTTGCTGCCTTAGGTATGATGATACTTTGTGCTTCGCGTTCGCGAAGCAACTCTCGCGAACGCGAAGTGCAACCTGGGCTGGGGAGGGGATTGTTCATCGCAAACGCGAAGCCATGGTCGCGAACGCTGAGTACTGGGGGGTAGCTCTTCGCGAACGCGACCGGCATCACGCGAACGCGTAGAGTAAAATGGAGGTGGGCAGGGGAACTTTGAGTTGTTCTTCGCGAACGCGGTCCAAGGCCCGCGAACGCAATGGTCAGGGGGAAAGACCATCGCGAACGCGAACAACTCTTCACAAACGCGAAGGCCATTCTGGCCGCAGTGCATCGCGAACGCGACAAGTCTCTCGCGAACGCAAAGAAGACCTGTCCAGTCTTTTAAAAATAGAACTAGAATCGGGATTTTATCAAAAACTCACAACTCTTTCATAAAAACTCGACCTCGGAGCGATTTTGAAGAGGGATTTCAACACCAATTCATAGGTTTTCTTCAACTTTTTAGGAAGAATTGGGGATTTTGCAAATTTGGGAATTTAGACCTTGATTTAGGGTCGGATTCCGAAACTAATTACATATTTGGGCTCGTGGGTGAATGGTGAACGGGTTTGGTCCGAACCTCGAGATTTGACCAAGCGGACCCGGGGTCGATTTTTGACTTTTTGGGGAATTGTTGGGAAACTTGTAATTATGCATTGGAGTTGATTTCTTTAGCGATAATTGATATTAATAAGTTAATTATGATTAGATACGAGTGGTTTGGAGGTGGAATCTAGAGGAAAAGCGGTGATTGAGGCTTGAGTTCGGCCGTGGAATCGAGGTAAGTGTTGTGGCTAACCTTAGCTTGAGGGATTAGGTATTGTTACCTTATTTGCTACATGTTTAGTTGTTGAGCACGACGTATAGGTGAGGTGACGAGTATCTATACGTTGTTGTCGGGTCATAGCATGCGAGTGAGTCTTATACTTGTGACTGTTGTATTTCTTCATACGTACTGTTCATTCTTAAACTGGTTATTCTTCATGTTAAACAAGTCTCATTATGTTTTCCTGGTATTGGATATTGGTTGAGTATTGACTCAAGTTGACATTTATATTGTGAAGTTAAATGTTGAAATGAGGTTGGTTATTGATGATTCCCTTGCTGGGTTGTTATTGTTCTGTTGTTTGGGTGAGGAAGAGTGTAAAGCACGAAGGGTGATGCCGTGCAATATTTTGTGAGTGAGTGATAAAGCACAAAGGGTGATGCCGTGTCATATTCTGTGAGTGTTAATGCACGAATGGTGATGCCATGCCGCATTCTGATATTGATAATGCACGAAAGGTGATGCCGTGTCATGATTATGAGAGAGTTAATGCACGAAGGGTGATGCCATGTCGTTTCTATTATTTCTTATGGTAAGGACGAGCATGAAGGGTGATGCCGTGTACATATTTGCTAATGTTATTATTTTCGTTGGTGCAAAGCATGATATTTACTGTGTTTTACTGTATTATTTTCAGGACTTGATATTTCCCCTCAGTATGCCCTTCCCGTTATTATCTGTTAAATTTCCGTTTGCTGTTATTTTCTCGTATATGATTTTACTGCACAGGTGTCATGACCCGGATTTCCCACCCTCGGGAGTCGTGATGGCGCCTACTAATAGGAGCTAGGCAAGCCAATTAGTTTAACATTTCTCTCAACATCATTATTAGTATAAAGAAGAACGAGGCAATTAATATAAAAGTGGAAGTCTCGAAACATAAATAACAGAAACCAAGTGCGGAATTTCAAATACACCTCTACCCAGATCTGGTGTCACTAACTCACGAACTTCTACTGAATGCTAAAAACAAAGTCTGAATAAGAATACAGTACTGTCTGATCCGATACAAGGGAAATCAAACGAAAGACAGAGATAAGAGAGACTCCGGGCCATGCGGACGCCAGCAAGCTACCTCGGAAATCTCCGGACTGAAGTAAGCTCCCAACGCTCCTACTGCTGACCAAAGGCTCCTGCTCCGGTACTATGATCTGTGCAAAAAGCACAGAAGTGTAGCATCAGCACAACCGACCCAATGTGCTGGTAAGTGCCTGGCCTAACCCCGGCGAAGTAGTGACGAGGCTAGACAGGACCTACCAAAAACAACCTGTACAGATATATATATAACAAGGCAACAGAAAGAACAACAGAGAATGTCAACTAAAAAGGGAAGGGGGCATGCTCGGGGAAAATACAGCGAATACAGATCCACGGATATAACGACGAAACTATCTCAATACCATAGCTCATATATATAAGTGGTCGGCGCGCCAAACGATCCCATTTCTTAATTCATAAGTGGACGGCGTGCCACAAGATCCCATTTCATAATATAAAAGTGGACGGCGTGCCACACGATCCCATTTCATAATATATATATATATATAAGTGGACGGCGTGCCACACGATCCCATATTATAGAGTATAAGTGGACGACACGCCACACGATCCCGTTTCATAATATAAAAGTGGACGGCGTGCCACACGATCCCATATTATAGTTCAAAATATCTGACTTTGTAAAGAAGGCCCCATTTGGGCAATTCGACAACATAACATTTTAACCCGGCAAGGGTACAGCTAACAGCCCAAATATCCTGGCAAGGGAGAATACGTAATAATAGTCTACACGTCCCGGCAAGGGAATAATCACAACACGCCCTCTTTTAAATCACTTCTTTCTCTACTATCACATTCTTGTTCGAGCCAACGCTCCAAAATATATCAATCACAATTCTTCCTCAACCGTTTACATTATATGAAATTTATCGATTAGACAAGGTAGTGGTGTCACATCATTCGAATTAAAAGCAATTAAGACTCACGGTCATGCTAGACTCCGGTGCATAGACAACCGTCACCATGCCTATACACCGTACTCCACATTTAGCAAGTAGCAAATAGCATTCTAATCCTATTCCCTCAAGCCAAGGTTAGAACAAACACTTACCTCGGTCCAAAGAATAGCAATCAATCCTCAAATACCGCCTTTCCTCTACAATCCGACTCCGAAACAATGGTATCTAGTCATAATTAGTTCAATAATATCAATAAGGGCTCAAAAACATAATCTCATAGCCTAGAGATGAAACTCCAATCATTTTCCCAAAAATACCAAAATTCGACACCGGTCCCACATGGTCCAAACACGAGGCTCGGACCAAAACGCAATCACCCATAACCCCACGAGTTCAAATATATAATTTATTTCAAGATTCGACCCCAAATTGAGGTTGAATCACCCAAAATTCTCAAAACCCTAACTCTACCCATAACCCTTAATTTCTACTTTGATTTCATGATTTAGGCTTAGAAACTTGCTAATTAATGAAGGAAATAAGTGGGAAATTACTTACTCAAGTGATCTTGAAGAGTGAGGGCTTCAATGGAGTCCTAAAGCTTGGGGAAGAAGAGGGTTCGTGAGAAAAATGCCTAAGTCCCGAAACTATTCTGTTTTGAACATTTTAAAAAAAATCATTGGGCGTATTTACTCTATGCGATCGCAGAAGGAGGCTTGCGATCGCATAGGGGAAGGGAAAATTGACCATTGCCATCGCAGAAGTGGTCATGCGAACGCATAGAAGAAAAGGGGTTGTGCATACCGGGGTTGGTTTAATGAAACGCGATCGCGGAAGCTTAATGCGATCGCAAAGAACGAAGGGGCTAAGGTACGCGATCGCAGAGGAGTTCATGCGATCGCATAGAACAGAAAATGGACCTGATCGAGTAACCCTACGCGATCGCAGAAAGGTGTATGCGATCGCAGAGGGCAATTTACCTGGACACCAGCAACAGCAGTTTTCTGCAATTTTTCTTAAGTTCAAACACCCCGAAACACCTCCGAAAACACTCCCGAGCCCTCGGGGCTCCTAACTAAACACACACACTAACTCAATAACATCCTAGGAACTAACTCGAGTGATCAAATCACCAAAATAACATCAAAATCAATGAATCAAGCCTCAAAATCATCATTTTTGATTTCAAACTTCTTAAACTTCTAACTTTAGATATTTAGGTCCGAAACACGTCAAATGACGTCCGATTCCGACCAAACTTTACAGAAAGCGCTTAACACATATTTAAGACTTGTACCGGGCGTCGGAACCAAAATACGAGCCCGATACCATAGTCTTTTAATCAATTTTCATTTCCATTTTCCTTAAGAATTTCAGAAAAATAATTTCACAGAAAAATTCATTTCTCGGGCTCTCGACCTCGAAATTCGACTCCGGGCATATGCCCGAGTCTCATATTTTTCTACGGACCCTCCGGGACCGCCAAATCACGGGTCTGGGTCCGGGTCCGTTTACCAAAAATGTTGNAAATCAAACGAAAGACAGAGATAAGAGAGACTCCGGGCCATGCGGACGCCAGCAAGCTACCTCGGAAATCTCCGGACTGAAGTAAGCTCCCAACGCTCCTACTGTTGACCAAAGGCTCCTGCTCCGGTACTATGATCTGTGCAAAAAGCACAGAAGTGTAGCATCAGCACAACCGACCCCATGTGCTGGTAAGTGCCTGGCCTAACCCCGGCGAAGTAGTGACGAGGCTAGACAGGACCTACCAAAAACAACCTGTACAGATATATATATATAACAAGGCAACAGAAATAACAACAGAGAATGTCAACTAAAAAGGGGAAGGGGGCATGCTCGGGGAAAATATAGCGAATACAGATCCACGGATACAACGACGAAACTATCTCTATATATATCTATATATATATGTGTGTCTCTCTATCTATCTATTTCTTATTTGTAAGTGGACGGCGTGCCACACGATCCCATATTATATAGTATAAGTGGACGGCGTGCCACACGATCCCATTTTATAATATAAGTGGACGGCGTGCCACACGATCCCATTTTATAATTTATAAGTGGACGGCGTGCCACACGATCCCATATTATAGTTCAAAATATCTGACTTTGTAAAGAAGGCCCCATTTGGGCAATTCGACAACATAACATTTTAACCTGGCAAGGGTACAACTAACAGCCCAAATATCCCGGCAAGGGAGAATACGTAATAATAGTCTACACGTCCCGGCAAGGGAATAATCACAACATGCCCTCTTTTATATCACTTCTTTCTCTACTATCACATTCTTGTTCGAGCCAACGCTCCAAAATACATCAATCACAATTCTTCCTCAACCGTTCACATTATATGAAATTTATCAACTAAACAAGGAAGTCGTGTCGCATCATTCGAATTAAAAGCAATTAAGACTCACGGTCATGCTAGACTCCGGTGCATAGACAACCGTCACCATGCCTATACACCATACTCCACATTTAGCAAGTAGCAAATAACATTCTATTCCTATTCCCTCAAGCCAAAGTTAGAACAAACACTTACCTCGGTCCAAAAATAGCAATCAACTCTCTAATACCGCCTTTCCTCTACAATCCAACTCCGAAACAATGATATCTAGGCATAATTAGTTCAATAATATCAATAAGGGCTCAAAAACATAATCCCATAGCCTAGAAATGAAATTCCTATCATTCTTCCAAAATACCAAAATTCGACACCGGTCCCACATGGTCCAAACACGAGGCTCGGACCAAAACCCAATCACCCATAACCTCTAAAACAACTGTTCGTCCTCGAACGGATAAAAGAAAGAAGTACCTGAGTCAGGGAATAGGTGAGGATAACGGCTCCGCATATCAGACTCGGACTCCCAGGTCGATGCCTCAGGAGGCTGACCTCTCCACTGAACACGTACTGATGGAAAACTCTTCGACCTCAACTGTCGAATCTGCCGGTCTAGAATGGCTATCGGCTCCTCCTCGTAAGACAGATCCTTGTCCAACTGAACAGTGCTGAAATCTAACACGTGGGCTGGATCGCCGTGATACCTCCGAAGCATGGACACATGAAACACTGGATGCACGGCTGACAAGCTGGGCGGCAAGGCAAGTCTGTAAGCCACCTCTCCCACACGATCGAGAATCTCAAATGGGCCAATGAACCTAGGGCTAAGCTTGCCCTTCTTCCCAAATCTCATCACGCCCTTCATAGGCGACACTCGGAGCAAGACCCGCTCACCAACCATGAAAGCTACATCTCGAACCTTATGATCCGCATAACTCTTTTGCCGCGACTGAGCCGAACGAAGCCTGTCCTGAATGATCTTGACCTTATCCAAGGCCTCCTGAACTAAATCGGTACCCAATAATCGAGCCTCTCCCAGCTCAAACCATCCGACTAGAGACCGACATCGCCTACCATACAACGCCTCATATGGAGCCATCTGAATGCTGGACTGGTAGCTGTTGTTGTAGGCGAACTCTGCTAAAGGTAAGAACTGGTCCCACGAGCCTCCGAAATCAATGACACAGGCTCGGAGCATATCCTCCAATATCTGAATAGTCCTCTCGGACTGGCCGTCCGTCTGAGGATGGAACGCTGTGCTCAACTGGACCTGGGTTCCCAACTCCTGCTGAACTGCCCTCCAGAAGCGCGAGGTAAACTGTGTACCCCGATCCGAAATAATAGATACCGGCACCCCATGAAGGCGGACAATCTCTCGGATGTGGATCTCAGCTAACCTCTCCGATGAATAAGTGGCTGCAACCGGAATAAAATGCGCTGACTTGGTCAGCCTATCAACAATGACCCAAATAGCATCAAACTTCTTCCGAGTCATCGGAAGTCCAGTAACGAAATCCATGGTAATCCTCTCCCACTTCCACTCGGGAAGCTCAATCCTCTGAAACAAACCACCAGGCCTCTGATGCTCATACTTAACCTGCTGACAGTTCAAACATCGAGCCACATATGCAACAATATCTTTCTTCATCCTACGCCACCAATAAAGCTGCCACAAGTCCTGATACATCTTCGCGGCGCCCGGGTGAATAGAATACCGAGAACTATGGGCCTCCGCTAAGATCAACTCTCGAATCCCATCGACATTGGGCACACAAACTCGCCCCTGCAACCTCAAAACACCATCATCATCTAAGGTCACCTTCGTGGCACCTCCACGCTGCACCGTGTCTCTCAGGACACACAAATGGGGATCATCAAACTGCCGATCACGGATACACTCCAATAATGAAGAATGAGAGACCGTACAGGCTATCACTGTGCTAGGCTCAGAAATGTCCAACCTCACAAATCGATTGGCCAGGGCCTGAATATCCAAAGCAAGCGGTCTCTGGCTGACCGGGACATAAGCAAGACTACCCATGCTGGCGAACTTCCTACTCAAAGCATCGGCCACCACATTGGCTCTCCCCGGGTGGTACAAAATAGTAACATCATAATCCTTCAATAGCTCCAACCACCTCCTCTGCCTCAAGTTCAACTCCTTCTGCTTGAACAAGTATTGCAGACTCTTGTGATCCGTGTACACCTCACACGTCACACCATATAGGTAATGCCTCCAAATCTTCAAAGCATGAACAATGGCTGCCAACTCGAGATCATGAACCGGGTAATTCTTCTCGTGGATCTTCAACTGCCTCGAAGCATAAGCAATGACTCTGCCATCCTGCATCAATACAGCACCAAGCCCAATACGGGAAGCATCACAATAAACTGTATAGGGCCCTGAACCCGTGGGCAAAACCAATACCGGTGCCGTAGTTAGAGCTGTCTTGAGCTTCTGAAAGCTCGCCTCACACTCATCCGACCATCTGAACTGGGCACCCTTCTGGGTCAATCTGGTCATCGGGGCTGCAATAGATGAAAACCCCTCCACGAACCGGCGGTAGTAACCTGCTAACCCCAAGAAATTCCGAATCTCTGTAGCTGATGCTGGTCGAGGCCAATTCTTGACTGCCTCAATCTTCTTCGGGTCCACCTGAATACCCTCTGCGATACAACATGACCCAGAAATGCAACCGAACTTAACCAGAACACGCACTTCGAGAACTTCGCATACAACTGACTATCCTTCAGAGTCTGAAAAACCACTCTGAGGTGCTGCTCGTGCTCCTCCTGGCTGCGGGAGTACACCAGAATATCATCAATAAAGACTATCACGAACATGTCCAAATATGGCCTGAACACTCGGTTCATCAACTCCATGAATGCTGCTGGGGCATTGGTCAACCCAAACGACATGACCAGGAACTCATAATGCCCGTACCGAGTGCGGAATGCTGTCTTAGGGACATCGGATGCCCTAATCCTCAGCTGATGGTAACCAGATCTCAAGTCTATCTTTGAAAACACCTTTGCACCCCGAAGCTGGTCAAACAAATCATCAATCCTCGGCAGTGGATACTTGTTCTTTATCGTCACCTTGTTCAATTGCCGGTAATCAATGCACATCCTCATCGATCCATCTTTTTTCTTCACAAATAACACTGGCGCACCCCAAGGAGAAACACTAGGCCTGATGAAACCCTTCTCTAGCAAATCTTGCAACTGGTCCTTTAACTCCTTCAACTCTAGGGGGGCCATGCGATACGGCGGAATAGAAATGGGCTGCGTGCCTGGGGCCAGATCAATACAGAAATCAATATCCCTGTCGGGTGGCATACCCTGCAGGTCTGAAGGAAAAACCTCAGGGAACTCCCGAACAATAGGAACAGAATCAATAGAAGGAACCTCTGAGCTGGAATCGCGAACATACGCCAGATAAGCTAGACACCCCTTCTCGACCATGCGTCGAGCCTTCACATATGAGATAACACTGCGAGTGGCATGACCTAGGGTCCCTCTCCACTCCAATCGGGGTAAATCTGGCAAAGCCAAGGTCACAGTCTTGGCGTGACAATCCAAGATAGCATGATACGGGGACAACCAATCCATCCCTAATATGACGTCAAAATCCACCATATCTAAGAGCAATAAATCAACACGGGTCTCAAGACCCTCAAATACTACCACACAGGAGCGATGAACTCGGTCGACCACTATAGAATCGCCCACCGGTGTAGATACATAAACAGGAATACCCAAAGCATCACTAGGCATAGACAGGTAGGGTGCAAAATAGGACGACACATATGAATACGTAGACCCAGGGTCAAATAGCACTAAAGCATCCCTATCACAGACCAGAATAGTACCTGTAATAACAACATCTGAAGACTCAGCCTCTGGCCTGGCTGGCAAAGCATAGCACCTGGGCTGGGCCCCACCTCCCTGAACTATGTCTCTGGGACGATCGGTTGCTGGCTGGCCTCTACCTCTGGCGGTCCGAGCTCCACCTCTATGATCTCTACCTCCACCTCTATGGCCTCTACCCCCGCCTCTAGCTGGCTGGGCGGCCTCTGGATCACCTGATGCCTGAATCATAGGGCGAGGACCCTGCTGCTGAGAGCTGTCAGAAGCTCGAGGGCAATACCTGGCAATATGCCTCGTGTCGCCACACGTGTAACAAGCCCTCGGTTGCTGGGAATAACGGAGTGGTGGTGCGCTGATAGGTGCTGATGAAGAACTGAAAAGCTGCTGGTCAGAAGACTGCGACTGAGAGCCATGACCACCTGAAGTACCATGTCAGACCTGTAGGGCTGACTGAAAGGGCCTCGGAGGATGGCCTCTACCATAAGAATCCCCATCTCCAGACGAGGCACCACTGAATCTACCTGCATGACGGGGTCTCTTGTCTGACCCATAACCACCTCCCCGTGCAAGAGCCATCTCAACTCTACGGGCCGCATTGGCCGCCCCCTAAAAAGAAATCTCACTACCAGCTCCCATAGCCATCTGGAGACGTATCGGCTGAATCAATCCATCAATAAACCTCCGCACCCTCTCTCTCTCGGTGGGGAGTATAACAACAGCATAGCATGCCAAATCAATGAACCGGGTCTCATACTGTGTGACTGTCATAGAGCCCTGCTGGAGGTGCTCGAACTGCCTGCGTAGTGCCTCCCGCTGAGTAACTGGGAGAAACTTCTCCAAAAACAACTCTGCGAACTGATCCCATGTCAATACTGGAGACCCTGCTGGTCTAGATAGGCAGTAGTCCCTCCACCAAGTCTTGGCGGATCCTGCAAGCCGAAAGGTGGCGAAGTCGACCCCATTGGTCTCCACAATACCCATAGTCCTAAGGATCTCATGGCAGCTGAATAAGAAATCTTGTGGATCCTCTGATGAAGCACCGCTGAATGTGGTGGTGAAGAGCTTGGAGAACCGATCAAGTCTCCACCAAGCATCCGAAGACATAGTCGCTCCATCGCCGGTCTGAGTCACAATACCCGGCTGAGCTGCCACCGCTGGCTGAACCACTAGAACCTGTGCCTGGGGAGCTACCTGCTCCGGAGTACGTGAAGCAGGAGTCTGAACCCCTCCTCCAGCCTGAGAAGTGGCTGGGGCTACTGGAAGCAAACCCGCTCTAGTGACGCTCTCCACAAAGCCTACCAAACGGACCAGAGCGTCCTGAAGAACTGGGGTGGCTATGAACCCCTCTGGGACCTGAGCTGGGCCCACCGGAGCTGTTGGGGCTGGAGCCTCCTCATCATAATCAACATGAGGCTCCACCTCTGGGGCTGCTGCACGGGGCTGAGCTCTGCCCCGGCCTCGGCCTCTGGCACGACCTCGGCCTCTTGCCCTCGCAGGAGCTGCTGCTGGGGGCTCGGGCTGCTGCGCGGTGGAAGAGGAAGCACGTGTTCTCACCATCTGCGAAAGAACAGAGTAGAAAGACAATCAATATTTGAGAAACAGAATCGCACGACAGGAAAGAACAAAAGTGAAACTTTTCCTAACTCCGTAGCCTCTAGGGATAAGTACAGACGTCTCCGTACCGATCCCTCAGACTTTACCGAGGTTGTCCGTGAGTTGTGAGACCTATGTAACCTAATGCTCTGATACCAACTTATCACGACCCGGATTTCCCACCCTCGGGAGTCGTGATGGCGCCTACTAATAAGAGCTAGGCAAGCCAATTAATTTAACACTTTTCTCATTATCATTAGCAAAATAAAGAAGAACGAGGCAATTAACATAAAAGCGGAAATCTCGAAACATAATTAACAGAAACCAAGTACGGAATTCACATACACCTCTACCCAGATCTGGTGTCACTAACTCACGAACTTCTACTGAATGCTAAATACAAAGTCTGAATGAGTATACAGTACTGTCTGATAGATACAAGGGAAATCAAACGAAAGACAGAGATAAGAGAGACTCCGGGCCATGCGGACGCCAGCAAGCTACCTCGGAATCTCCGGACTGAAGTAAGCTCCCAACGCTCCTACTGCTGACCAAAGGCTCCTGCTCCGGTACTATGATCTGTGCAAAAAGCACAGAAGTGTAGCATCAGCACAACCGACCCCATGTGCTGGTAAGTGCCTGGCCTAACCCCGGCGAAGTAGTGACGAGGATAGACAGGGCCTACCAAAAACAACCTGTGCAGATAAATATATACAAGGCAACAGAAAATAACAACAGAGAATATCAACTAAAAAGGGGAAGGGGGCATGCTCGGGAAAAATACAGCGAATACAGATCAGTGGATATAACGACGAAACTATCTCAATATCTTAGCTCATATATAAGTGGTCGGCACGCCACACGATCCCATTTCTTAATTCATAAGTGGACGGCGTGCCACACGATCCCATTTCTTAATTTATAAGTGGACAGCGTGCCACACGATCCCATTTCATAATATAGAAGTGGACGGCGTGCCACACGATCCCATATCATAGTTCAAAATATCTGGCTTTGTAAAGGAGGCCCCACTAGGGGAATTCGACAACATAATACTTTAACCCGGCAATAGGGGTGTGCATTCGATTTATCGATTCGATTTTGACCCTTATCGATAATTACTTATCGATTATCGATTTGTACATATGCTTATCGTTATCGTTTCAATAAGGTTTCGATTTTTTCGATTTCGATTTATCGATTTTGGGGGCTTATCGATTCGGTTATCGATTACACCAATAAGAAAATTTACGGAATTCCACGGAAAGTATATCGCTATAAACGCGCCTAACTAATATGGACAAAAAGAAGCTAAAATAAGACGAACATCATCTATAATATAAAAATTGTGTCAACAAGCACATGCAACAAAACTAAAGTAAGGGATCAAATGTATGCCACCAACACTCCAAAGGTATAAAAAAAATAAAACAAAACAAAATACATCATTACGGCTAATTCTGTTTTCCATTAATTTGAACTTCATTCCCTTGATCTTTAAATATGATCATTCCTTAAATGTGGTAGAGAAAATAATAGGGTAAGTGACTTAGGGTAAAGGAAAGGGTATAGATTAGGGAAAATAATATTGTATAGCCGCTTTCAAAATAGTAGCGGAATATATATACATTCTGTATGTTATATTAATCTACACAAATAGGTAATTACTCATGTAATAAGTGTCTACAGTCTAGGGGTGTGCATTCGATTTATCGATTCGATTTTGACCCTTATCGATAATTACTTATCGATTATCGATTTGTACATATGCTTATCGTTATCGTTTCAATAAGGTTTCGATTTTTTCGATTTCGATTTCGATAACAAATAATCGATTCGATTTATCAATAAACCAATTCGAATGAACACCCCTAACCGCGGGTTTGGTGGTGAAAATTTAGGTCTGATTTCTGATGAAGCACCTCTTGTTTCTTTTTCTACTCCTGTTCCTGTGATTCCTCCTTTGCCGGTCGTGGCTGTTACTGTTCCTCCCCAGGCTATTATGACTGCTTCCACGGTTCCTCCCTCGACTACTCCTCCTTCAGCTGTTCCTTACACAGAAGTTGGTTCCTCAAGTAGGAGTGGTGCTATGAGGCAAGTTACCATTGAAGTCCCCGCTGAAGGTAACCTTTTAAGGAAATCAGGTCAAGCTAACGTGTGGTTAAAGCCTTTGATTGGTCCAGTTGAGAGAGCTAAGCTTGATAGCTATAGTTCTTTGACCTTGATGAATGATATAGTGCATGCTTCTTTAAAGATATTCCTTTTTCAAGCTTTACTTTGTCATTTTTCTATCTTCAGGGTTCTCATTTTTTCCCTTCTCTTTTTTTAGACCAATCTAATTAGCACGCAAATGATGAAAAGGGTTACCCTCTCAGAGCAATTAGCGCGTGACTACCAAGTGGAGGCAGATAATTAGAAGGAACAGTGTGAAAGTCTTCAGATCGATGTGGAAACCTTAGAAGAAAGTAAAAGTACCTTAGAGCAGCAGGTACGAGCTTTGACTTCAGAGTTGGCAGTTGAAAAAGCTTCTTCAAATCAAGTAGGTAAGGAAAAGGCTCATCTGGAAACCTTTTTTTTCCGAGCAATTGTCCAAGGCAAGTGAAGAAATTAGAGAGTTGAGGGCTCTCTTAGGTGAAAAAGAACCGTATACTGGTGAACTCGTGCAGAATTGGACTCAAACTCAAGAAGACCTCCGGGTATCTTCTGATAAGGTTTGTTCTTTAAAATATTCCCACGCTTCTCTTCAAGCTTCTTATGAATCTTCCTTGGCTGAAAATGATAAGTTAAGAAATGAAATTACTGATTGGGAAAGAGATTACGAGATCCTTGAAGATAAAACTGCCATTGAAGTGAGTTGGGCATTTTTAAATTCTCGCCATGATACCCTCGTTGAAGTTAGCCAGGAGAATTTTAACTTGGAATCTGAGTTATCCAAGATCAAAGAGACTATTGAGAAGACTCAACAGTACCAAGATTTTTCTTCTCACGTTGCTGAAATTTCTGAAAATGTTGAAGATGATACGGGTATCCCCACTCCTTCAAGTCAAGTTGAGCATGCTGCTGTTGATGTCCCTGCTTCAGTTCCCTCAACTTCTCAGTGAAAAGTCTATGTTGTTTGAATTCCTTTGTTTTTTTTCTTTTTGGTGGTATGTGGTTGTGACCCTTGGTCTTTTTAAGGGTTTGTTAAAAACGTTAAGTCCCCAGACCTTTTATGGGGCACTCTGTATAAATAACTTTTGGTTTATGACTAAGTTCATACTTAGTCTAAACTCTTTTAATTAAGAAGTTTTCGTTGCTGTTTAACTTCTGTTTTGTTTATTCTTGCCTTTAATTTTAAGGACTTACTGAATAACTTGCATTTTTATTCTTCAAAAATGCTTCTGTTTTTTTTAACTTCATGAACACTTAAATTAATCATGAATTTTATAAAAGAGGGCCCTTTTATATTCGACACTTAATGAAGAAGACGTCTCAACTTCATAACAGTGTTAATATATGATAAAAGAAATAGGAATACACATGTTTCTTGAAATAACTTTGACAAGTTTTTATTTGAACTTTGTCGAACTTTGTCAAGTTTTGAATAACACTTTACATGTATTTGAATTGCTTCTATAACTTTCTCGTAACTGTTTTCCTTATAACAGATTTCAAAAAATAAAAAGAAAATGAATACAAGGTTTTTACTTATAACCCGTTTCAGTATATTGCCTTTACCCTAACTATGATAAGGTTTTTCTTTGGCCTTGGCTCGAGACTTTGCTCTGCACTTGACTCATTCAATGAGTGAACTTCTCAGGCTTGATCTTTGATTATTTCGCAATCTTCTTTGCCTTCTTTATACACATGTCTATGTATATTATATAGTCCCCCAAGTGTTTGAGCGTTGAAGTATGAAGCTTCGAGCACTTGATTGTTCCTCTTATTTGGCCCTTTCCATGAAAAGGAAAAACACACGGGACTCGGAGGTGCGATTATAGATGAAGACTGCTTAACCCGTCTGAATTTCTATCAGAAAAAGTTGTAACCCTAGACCGGAAATTTTAATTTATTCCACGTGCCTTGCAGGCCATGACTCATCATTTAGTACGGGCTAGCCTTTTGCCTATCATCTAAAATCGTTAGCAAAATTTTAACAATTCAAAAAATAATTTTTTTTAAATATGGATACCTGACCGAGGGTATTCCTTAAAAATAGTATCTCTTCAGGTGAACAGCATTCCAATGGAAGGTAGTATCTTGCCATCCATCGTTTCCAGCTCGTATGCTCCTTTCCCTGCGATATCATGAATCCTATAGGGTCATTCCCAGGTTGGACTTAATTTTCCCGCATTGGCCGCCTTCCTAGATTGAAAAACATTTTTGAGCACGAAGTCCCCAATCTTGAAGAATCTTAGGCGTATTTTCCTATTGTAGTATCATTCTATAGCCTGCTTTTGTGCTGCCATTCTTATTAATGTTTTCCTTCAAGTAGATCAAGCTTTATGTGCATTTCTTCATTATTAGATTCTTCTGACGCTTGTGTAAACCTCGTGCTTGGCTCTCCTATCTCAACTGGGATTAAGGCTTCAGCTCAATAAACCAATGAAATAGTGTTTCGCCCGTACTTGTTTTTGCTGTTGTGCGGTATGCCCATAAAATACCAGGTAGCAATTCTGGACAATTACCTTTGGATTCCTCCAAACGCTTCTTTAAATTGTTGATAATGATTTTGTTTGTTGACTCAGCTTGTCCATTACCCACCGAATGATAAGGTGTGGATGTAATCCTTTTGATCTGCCAACTTTGAAAAAACTCTATGATTTGTGCGCCTATAAATTGAGGGCCATTATCACACACGATTTCCTTTGGCACACTGAATCGACATATGATATTTCGCCAAATGAAATCTCTAACTTCTTTTTCTCGCACCTGTTTGAATGCTCATGCTTCCACCCATTTAGTAAAATAGTCAGTGAGTACAAGCAAGAATTTTACCTGTCCTTTTGCTTGTGGTAGTGGACCCACGATATCCATACCCTATTTCATAAATGGACACGATGCAATGACCGGATGTAACAACTCCGCAGGTCTATGTATGTTATTACCATATCTTTGGCATTTATCACATTTAGCTACGAAACTTTCCGCTTCTTCTTCCATCTCCGGCATGATTCCCACAATGCCCCTCGTGTATTTCTCTCATTACGTATTCTGTTTGAGAAGGCCCGAGGCATCTTGCTAAGGGGCCACCGAACATTTTTCGATAAAGATTGCCTTGCTTTAAACAATACCGAGCAGCCTTTTTCCGAAGCGCGTGGGCTTTTTTCTTATCTTCAGGGACGGTTCCATACTGCAAAAAAGCAACAATCTCGTTCCTCCAATCCCAGGTTAAGTTATTGAAATTTACCTTATTTTTATCTGGATCGGGTACTGAATGAAACAAATGAATTACGGAAGCATTTTCATTGCTTGCCACGTCTGCCGCAGATGCGAGATTGGCTAGGGCGTCCGCCTCGACATTTTCATCTCTTGGTATTTGCATAACTTTCCAGGTTTGGAATTGCCTGATCAGATCCCGTACCTTCTCTAAATACTGTTGCATTTGTGCTTCCCTGGCTGTATAAGTCCCCAGCATTTGGTTGACTACAAGCTGTGAATCGCTTTTAATTACAATCTGATTAATGCCGAGCTCCCGTGCCAGTTCTAAACCTACAATCACAGCTTCATACTCTGCTTCATTGTTAGTTATAGAATGACATTTAATGGCTTGTCGAATATTCTCACCCGTAGGTGGTACCAAAATAATTCCTAAGCCTGCACCCTTTACATTAGACGAACCATCAGTAAATAAGGTCCAAATTCCCGGATTAGATCCGTTGAACACCTGTAATTCTTTTTCTGCTTCTAATTGCATTCCTTGGATAAAATCAGCCACAAAATCTGCTAACACTTGAGATTTTATCGCGGTTCTAGGCTGGTATGTGATGTCATATTCACTTAATTCTATAGCCCATTTGGCTAACCTACCTGACAACTCATGTTTGTGTAATATATTGCGTAATGGATAAGCAGTTACTAGAGCAATAGGGGTGACACTGAAAATAAGGCCTTAATTTTCTAGATGTCATGATTAGTGCAAGTGCAAGCTTTTCTAATTGAGGATACCGCGTCTCCGCATCTAATAAAGATTTGCTGAAATAATAAATCGGGAGATTGTTTACCTTGATCTTCACGAACTAACACAGCACATACCGTTACTTCGGAGACAACAAGGTAGATGAGAAATATTTCCCCAACTTTTGGTTTGGGCGAGCAATGGCGGATTTGATAAGTATGTCTTCAAATTTTTGAGTGCCTGTTAACATTCCTCAGTCCATTCGAACTGATCTTGCTTTTTAAGAGCTAAAAAGAATTCAAAGCACTTTTTTGATAATTTGGAAATAAATCTCCCCAAGGCTGCAATTCTTCCTATCAACCTCTGCACTTCTTTTTTACTTGTAAGCATGTTAGGGATTTCTTCAATGGCCTTAATCTGTGCGGGATTCACTTCAATACCACGGTTAGAAACAAGAAAACCCAAAAACTTACCTGATGCAACACCAAATGCACATTTCTCAGGATTTAATTTCATATTGAATTTTCGCAAGATCTGAAATGTATCAGACAAGTGTGATATATGATCCCTTGAGTGCTGAGTTTTAACGAGCATATCGTCTATATAGACCTCCAAGTTTTTCCCAAATGTTCTTGAAACATTTTGGTCACTAGTCTTTGATATGTTGCACCAATATTTTTAAGACCAAGGGGCATTACTTTATAACAGTAAGTCCCCCCGTCTGTTATAAATGAAGTTTTTTCTTCATCTATTGGATCCATTTTAATCTGGTTGTATCCTGAATACGCATCTAAAAAGCTTAACAATTCATGCCCTGCAGTAGCATCAATTAGTTGATCTATATATGGTAATGGAAAAGAATCTTTAGGACAAGCTTTGTTAAGGTCTGTGTAATCTACACAAACTCGCCATTTACCATTCTTCTTCGGTACCACAACAGTATTGGCTAACCAATTAGGATACTTTACCTCGCGGATAGACCCAATTTTTAGTAATTTTTGAACCACATCTTGAATCGCCTGATTTTTAAAAGTTCCTTGCTTTCTCTTCTTTTGTTTGACAGGCGGATATGATGGGTCTTCATTTAATTTGTGAGTCATTGCCTCTGGTGGTATTCCTGTCATATCAGAATGGGACCAAGCAAAACAATCCACGTTAGTTTTTAAAAATTCAATCAACTTACCTTTCATGTCCTGGCTTAGATTGGCCCCTACGTAGACTTTCCTTTCAGGCCATTGTGTAGATAACACTACAGCCTCCAGTTCTTCAATTGTTGTTTTGATATTTTTGTTTTCCTCTGGTTCTTAAATGGCATCAGGCCTTGAGTCCACATCTGTTCGCCCTTGTTCAGTTGAGGTTTGTGTTGTGGTCCTCAACTGGATTCTGTAACTGCTATTTTTCTTCGTTTCTCGTCCTTGAATCTGCAACAGAGTTGATGCTCCTGGATGTCTGCTGATCTCCACGAATTTGACATATTCCCCACGATGATGGAAATTTAATTACTTGATGTAAGGTCGACGGAACGACATCCATCTCATGGATCCATGGTCTTCCGAGAATCATATTATAAGCCATCTCCATATCTACCACCTGAAACTTTGTATCTTTGACAACTCCTTTTGCGAATGTAGTAAGTACTACCTCCCCTTTCGTCACAACGCTGGAATTGTCAAACCCAGACAAAGTGTGCGCCTTTGGTATTAATTTATCTTCAGCTTGCATCTCGCGTAGTACTCTTAGCAGAATAATGTTCACGGAACTACCTGGATCAATCAAAACACGTTTCACATTAGTATCATGTACAAGTAGAGATATTACCAGTGCATCGTTATGTGGAGATAATACGCCATCCGCATCTGCATCATCAAACATAATACTTTCTTCCTCTAAGACATGTCGCACCTGCTTCCCATGGGTAATTATGACTTTGGAAACTTTATTGGCTGCTGTGTACGTCACACCATTAATGTCTTCACCTCCGCTTATAACATTGACAGTCCTTTTGGGAGAAGGTGGTTTAGGGGGCTCCTGCCTATTCTTCATGTATGCTTGCTTACCTTTCTCACTGAATAATTCAGTGAGATACCCTTGCTTTAATAGATAATCAACTTCACATTGTAGCAACCTACAGTCTACCGTTTTATGCCCGTGATCATTATGAAATTCGCACCAGTGATCAGGATTGTGGTTGTTTGGATTCGATCTCATTTCTTTTGGCCACCGCACCTTATCACCCATGCTTCTTAAAACAGCTACAAGCTCGGAAGTTCTTACATTAAAATTATAACCGCCAAATCTTGCCTTCAAGTTTCTGTCATCATCCTGTGACTCTCGCGTGTTTCGATCATTCCCAAATCTTGATGACGAGCCCGACTCTCTATTCCTCGACCTATGATCGTACCTTGGATTGTCCTGTTTTGACCGTGAATCTTTTCCCACTGGGCCCATATATGGGTCGTACCTGTTTTTACCGGACCTTTTTTCGGTCTCTGCCCGTCTCGAACTTACCTTTTCTTCTTTTTGGGATCGTGAGATAATATCCTCTTCTATCATTAGTTCGTGCTATACCTGTTGTAAACGTCATTCCACGTTGTTGCTGGAAATTCACGAAGACTTTCCTTGAGTCGACTCGTGGCTTCTGAGCTTTTTTCATTCAAATTACTAGTGAAGGCTATAGCTGCCCAATTGTCAGGTACACGAGGTAACGTCATTCTTTCACGCTGGAACCTATCCACGAATTCTCTAAGCAACTCTGAGTCCCCTTGCTTGATTTTGAAAATATCTTCCATTCTTTTTTCGACTTTTTGAGCTCCCGAGTGTGCTTTGATGAATGAATTTACAAGCTCAGCAAAAGAATTTATGGAATTTTCAGGTAAAAGAGAATACCATGTTAATGCTCCCATAGTGAGTGTTTTACCGAATTTTTTGACAAATACTGATTCTATTTCTTATTTGGTCAAGTCGTTGCCTTTTACGCCTGTTGTGAATGCAGTCACGTGGTCCCGTGGATCAGTTGTTCCATCATATTTTGGGATATCGGCATTTTGAATTTCTTTGAAATTGGGAGAGGAGCAGCACTTGGCTTCCAAGGTTGTTGTGATATCTCTTTGATTACGGGTGGTACTCCAGGTATTTGCTCTATGCGGTCACTTTGCTCCTTGAGATATTTCTGCAATGTTAGTACTAAATTTTGTAAATCAGAATTGACTAAGTTACCTGGTTCTCCATCTCGTGGCTCAGTGGGGATTCCACCACTGCCTGAATTAGCAAGCCCAGAACGAGGGTTCTCCAAAGTGTTGTCATTTGGAGTGGGTGTTGGTGGTGCAACAGGTAATTGGCTAACAAAGGCCTCAAGAGCCTTATTAACCTGTTGAGCGATTAGCTTTTGCAATGCTTCAGTGACAGCTTCATCATTTTCAAATTGAGCGTTTCCATTTGCATGAGATTCATCAGGAGTGCCTTCTCGAGACCGCCGAGGGGAGTTTTGTTGAGAAGGGATCGGGGTGTGCTCATCCTGAGGATTCCCTTGGAGTTGATGATTCCCTTGGTTTCCTTGGGTGTTGTCATTAATGTTTGACATGATTGATGTAACAAAAAAGGTTAGGCTAAGAAAGAATATATTATTAGATTTTCGGTAACGGAACTAATTTATTTAACCAAAAAGTGAAATTTCAGTCAAAGCTTTAATTTAGAAGAACTCGGGTTACTGATAATCAAAAATGAATAAAGGAAAGTGATTTTGCTAACAATAAGATAAGCAGAAGAAAACAAAGTAAACCAGTATATTCAGATAATATTTTTTGTGTCCTTACAAATGATCCATTCTCTCCTTTTTATAATTATCTCAAAGATATACTTTTTGCCTTTGTCATAATAAGGTCATTATAGACAATTAAAGGCATTAAATGCTACATTACATAATCATTGTAATTTAATACAGATTTTCTAACGTTTTTAGTATTTAATGCTTATTAAATACTGTATCTGTACTCTCTTGTGCTGTCAGATTCATTCTCCTTGATTTTTGGATTTAAATAGGTACGAGCGTTGAGTCTTTTGAATAACTGCTCGTGCCTCTACTTGTGCCTCTGCTCGTATCTATTGCAACTCGTGCCTCCTTGCTAATCATCATTCTTTGACTAGCCTACGTGTCATGACACGTCATATTTCAATCACTTCAATATGTAAACTCAATTTTTCCCAATACAAGCATATATAGGAGAAAGCCAAAATTCATATCTTATCACATGAAAGCATAGAAATTGTAATGGAGAAATTTAAGCCTATACCTTTAATTAGTAAAAAGTTAACAATCAAAAAAAAAAAAAGTAAGGGGTCGTTTGGTTTGAAGACTAGTTATGCTGGGATTAGTTATTCGAGGATTATTTATGCTCGAATTATCCTGGTATTATTTTTTATTGACTGTTTGGTATATTGTATTAATCTCGAGATTGTCAATTTTACTACTTTATCCCGAGATTACTCTTCCACCCTCGAACATGTCAATTTTACTGCTTTATCCTGAGATTATTATTCCACCCTCGAACAGGTATAAGTTACCGGTATTATTTTTAATCCTAAAATAACTTATCCCAGATTAATAACTAATTAACAAATAAGGCGATATTAAATTTTTATCCCAGAATTTTTATTTTTATCCATCCTACCAAACGATCCCTAAAAGTTACCCACTCCTCCATGTAACATAGGGTTTAAAGTATTTAAACCCATAAACAACTAAGAGGGTGTTTGGCTAAGCTTATAAGCTGGTTAAACTGGCTTATAAGCACTTTTTGGCTTATCTACGCGTTTGGTAAAATTAATAGTGCTTATAAGTTAAGTGCTTATAAGCTAAAAATAAGCCAAACGCCATAAGTTGGTCTCCCCTAACTTATCAAATTTCAGCTTATAAGCACTTTAAGTTTGACCAAAATATTTACTATTTTATCCCTAAAATACTTCTTTTTAAAACAAAACTCTTCGTATACCCAGTTCTTCAGCTGCATATTATTAATTTTAGCACTTTTATCCAAACACGTAACTGCTTATTTTTTAAATCAGTTTCAGCACTTAAAAGTGCTTTTCCGCACTTAATACTTTTCAGCCACTCTAAATCAGTTAAGCCAAACGGTCTCCTAATGCAGATACGGGTCAGCAGAGCACCCGTTTGACAATTCGGATTCGGAATTTCGGATAGAAAAACTTCATCTTCTACTTCTCCCTTGTGTAGCTCTCCGTCCACTCTAAGAACAAATTTACAGAGCTAACTAAGCTCCAAATTTTTGTTCAGTAAAATGTTTATCAACAGCTAATGAGTCTCAATTCAGTANTAGCTGATTTAGACTTGAAATGGCGAAAGTCGAATTTTTGAAGATTTTGACTGGTAGCGGACTTTTTGATATTGGAGTCATTGTAATGGAGAAATTTAAGCCTATACCTTTAATTAGTAAAAAGTTAACAATCAAAAAAAAAAAAAGTAAGGGGTCGTTTGGTTTGAAGACTAGTTATGCTGGGATTAGTTATTCGAGGATTATTTATGCTCGAATTATCCTGGTATTATTTTTTATTGACTGTTTGGTATATTGTATTAATCTCGAGATTGTCAATTTTACTACTTTATCCCGAGATTACTCTTCCACCCTCGAACATGTCAATTTTACTGCTTTATCCTGAGATTATTATTCCACCCTCGAACAGGTATAAGTTACCGGTATTATTTTTAATCCTAAAATAACTTATCCCAGATTAATAACTAATTAACAAATAAGGCGATATTAAATTTTTATCCCAGAATTTTTATTTTTTATCCATCCTACCAAACGATCCCTAAAAGTTACCCACTCCTCCATGTAACATAGGGTTTAAAGTATTTAAACCCATAAACAACTAAGAGGGTGTTTGGCTAAGCTTATAAGCTGGTTAAACTGGCTTATAAGCACTTTTTGGCTTATCTACGCGTTTGGTAAAATTAATAGTGCTTATAAGTTAAGTGCTTATAAGCTAAAAATAAGCCAAACGCCATAAGTTGGTCTCCCCTAACTTATCAAATTTCAGCTTATAAGCACTTTAAGTTTGACCAAAATATTTACTATTTTATCCCTAAAATACTTCTTTTTAAAACAAAACTCTTCGTATACCCAGTTCTTCAGCTGCATATNACTGCTTATTTTTTTAAATCAGTTTCAGCACTTAAAAGTGCTTTTCCGCACTTAATACTTTTCAGCCACTCTAAATCAGTTAAGCCAAACGGTCTCCTAATGCAGATACGGGTCAGCAGAGCACCCGTTTGACAATTCGGATTCGGAATTTCGGATAGAAAAACTTCATCTTCTACTTCTCCCTTGTGTAGCTCTCCGTCCACTCTAAGAACAAATTTACAGAGCTAACTAAGCTCCAAATTTTTGTTCAGTAAAATGTTTATCAACAGCTAATGAGTCTCAATTCAGTAAACATGTCTTTTTCAACAGCTAACAATTGTATATCACCAAGTTTCACTCATCCAAACCCCAACATTCAGCTACAGAGTTCATTCATAATCAAATTCCCACATCAAAAAAGTTTCAAAAATTCCACTTTTCATAGGAATTTCAGAAGAAGATCACATTTTTATCATTGCCCATGTGCAATTCTTGGAAAATGGAAGTCAAATTCAAAGCCCTCTGAAGAAAAAGGAAGCAATAATGAGGATTTTGTGACTAGGGTTTTAAAGGAAAACCCTAGCCAAGTGGAACCCAAATACAAAATTGGGAATAAACTTTATACCCTCAAGGAAAAAGAGGATTTGGGTAAGAAGGGTTTAAATGGTGGCATTTTGGAGATACTAAAAAGGTTGAATTTTAAAGGATTAGTGAAGAATGGAAGTGATGAGGGTAGTTTAGTAAATTCAGAGAATGTGTATTTGAAGGATATTTTGAGGGAGTATAAGGGGAAGTTATATGTACCTGAGCAAATTTTTGGTGCTAATTTATCTGAAGAAGAGGAGTTCGAAAAAAATGTTGAGGATTTGCCTAAGATGAAGTTGGAGGATTTTCAAAAGTACATGAAATTTGATAAGATAAAGCTGTTGACATTTAAAGAAGATACTGGAGCTTCTTTGGGATTTGGATTTAGAGATTTTGTTGTTGAGTTGAAGGATATACCAGGAGAAAAGAGCTTGCAGAGAACTAAATGGTTAGTGTAATAAACTGGTTAATTTCTTTTACTTTGTATCGTAGATTTGTATTTTTGTGTGTTGATCATTCTCTAGTGTTACTGATGTCAATCAGGGCAATGAAGCTGGATCAAAATCAAGCACAGCGTTTACTAGAGGAGTACACGGGGCCAAGATATGAAGTCGAGAAGCAAATGATGGTAATTCACTTCTTTCGGTGTTTTTTAAGAATGCATAGCGACTGTAGCTTCAAGCTTCATTGTCTGGTGGAAAGAGAATTTGAAAGAACTTAAACATACAGCTTAGGCAGACAGTGTATTTGTTATTTGATTGACATGCCTCTTTGCAACAACGTAGAGGTTTCTGTCATCAACCAAATGCATGATTGCAAACTTCTAGATGAAAACTTAATTACTGTTTCGTATGATGTCTTGATTCATTGTAGTTACCATCTCTTGGCAGGAAATTCCTGTGAAAGTTTTATGGAATTTGCCTTTACTTTCTTCGATTAAATGTTTACCAAATCCAGATTATCTGCTTTGTGCAAGCGACTTATGGGTCTGTACTCAAGCTTATATGCCTTGTTGTACCAGTTACTTATAATAAAAAGAAAATAAAAGAGAAAGCCTTGTTGTGCAGAGTTCTAAGAATCGCGGTAAGCAATATTTGAATTCGACAAAAAGACATGTAAGCAGACAAGTATAAGTGGCGATGAGAAAATAACAACACAATCGTAGTATACGTGTATTTAAAACTCAAATATAGATGTAGCAATAGACGAGGGTCTATCGGAAATAACCTCTCTCTACCTTCACAAGATAGGGTAAGATTTGCATACACATTACCCTCCCTAGACCCCACTTATGGGATTACTTTGGGTATGTTATTGTTGTTATAGACAAAAGCATATTGGCTGCTAATATTTGTTACTGCACGTTGTGGTTAATAGTGATAGTTTTGAAGATTATATTTATCTTTAACTCTTACCCGTTGTGGGTAGAATAAATTCATTACATATTTAAGTAACTCTTTGGACCCATATGGCAGAGACCGCATACTGCACTTGAAAGCTTTTAGGATTAGGGGAAGATGCCAAAATTCAATAGAAATCACGACTTTTAGTTTGAAAAAAGTGAGCAACAAATGAGTGTAACTTAGACTGTTGATTCATTAATGTGTAGTCCATTTGGATGAGCTTCTTTTCTTTTTCTTTTGCTGTAGGATATAGTTGGGGTGAGATTATTTTTTTGAAAATGATAGCAGCATCTAAACACCAAGTGACGGCCTATATACAAAATTGTCTTTGAATTTAATTATATGATGCTTGGAAAGACCTTGTAAAAAATACAAATATATGATGCTTGGAAAGAGGAACACAATTGCAGTATATCAAATCCCCCCCCCCCCCCCCAATTTCTTTAAGATCATATTTCCAAAAGCGTCAGGCAAATCAACATCTTTTTATGTCGGTGACTGTCTATATCGCATGGGAAAATAGTAACTAAAATATCTGAAAAAATACTCAAACCCCTTAGGGTAAGGGTGTTTCATCTCTCCCTATTTTCTTAAGATTGACCTTGTAGCAGCTTGAAGGAATAGGTGCTTTTAATCCAATCTATTGACAACACCGTAGAACCTAAGTTTGGTAGGATAAAGATGTGTCTTACCCGAGAACAGGGTGGAAACTCTTTGACTTTTCAAGAACGTTGGAAAAACCTTTCTTTATTTCTCCTTTGCCTCTTACAGAGTTATCCTATTGCAGTCTTGGGTGGGAAAATTACCGGAGTATCCTAATCCAGCTGCATCGAAGATATCAAGCAGAGTAATGGTAGAACTTGGAATGCTGACTGCTGTAATGATTGCTGCTGCGGTGATTGTGGGTACATTCCTGGCTTCGGCTGTGTTTGCTGTGACAAGCTTTGTCTTTGCTGTGGCCGTGTATGTCATGTGGCCTGTCGCCAAACCATTTCTTAAGCTGTTCTTTGGTCTCATCTTTGGTATCTTAGAAAGAGTTTGGGATAAGGTTGTTGATGCTTTTACTGATGGAGGAATTTTCTCAAAGTTGTATGAAGTATACACTTTTGGCGGTGTCTCTGCCAGTATTGAGATGTTGAAACCAATCATGCTTGTTTTTTTGACTATGGTTCTTCTTGTACGGTTCACTCTTTCACGAAGACCTAAGAACTTCAGAAAGTGGGTGAGTAATACTCCCTATCCTAGAATTAGCAGTTCATTAATACTTGCTTCTTGCAAATTTAAAGATGTTATGTGCTTCATTCAGGATATATGGCAAGGCATAGAATTCTCTCAGTCTAAGCCACAAGCACGCGTTGATGTGAGTTTCCAATTTCTTACTCTCTCTGATCACGGACAATTACGACTTCTCTTTGTAGATTATGACCAATATTCTGTTCAGGGTTCAACTGGAGTCACATTTGGTGATGTAGCTGGGATTGAGGAAGCAGTTGAAGAACTTCAAGAGGTAACATCGTTTTACACCACGATAATGCTTTCTTGTTCTATTATTCTATTCCGTTCAGCCAGTCTTTAGGTTAAAATGCTTCTAATTCCTGCCAATTTGTGCTGGCTAGTTGGTAAGATACTTGAAGAATCCTGAACTATTTGATAAAATGGGGATCAAGCCGCCACATGGAGTACTTCTGGAGGGACCTCCTGGATGCGGCAAGGTTCGTTGTTCCATTTCAAAACTTAGACGGACATTCAGAAAAAAAGAGTCTTCACTAAAATCCTCTATGATGCTTTTCTCAGACCCTGGTTGCCAAGGCAATAGCAGGTGAAGCTGGTGTTCCATTTTATCAAATGGCTGGTTCTGAATTTGTGGAAGTTCTAGTTGGTGTTGGTTCTGCTCGTATTAGAGATTTGTTCAAGAGAGCCAAGGTGAGCATAATACATAGTCAATGAACCATGTGATTTTCCCTTTTTATGTTTTGAAGAAAGCCCTGATTCTTGCCACAGGTGAATAGACCATCAGTTATCTTCATCGACGAAATCGATGCACTCGCAACAAGGTATAGGTTGTTTGTCTAAATGAATAATGGTGCATGTGTGTAACTTCTACTGATTTTGCTTATTATAAACCATGGTTTGCTCATCCCATGGATATTCTGGAGTTGAGCATCTGGGTGTTTCTCCTATCGTAGCCCCTTTTTAGCTAGTGGCAGAACTATTAAAATTGGATTTTTGAACCTGAATATATTAATTTCATTTTGTGGACGATGCTAATCAGTTCTGTGGCTGTCTAGATATTATTTTTTCGAAGAAATAGTCATTGTTGTACTTAAAAGACCTGTAGACATGTGCAGTGGTTATAGTTTCTGAAAATATTATTCTAATAAACAGGCGTCAAGGAATATTTAGTGAATCAACTGACCACCTCTATAATGCGGCAACTCAAGAAAGGGAAACTACTCTGAACCAGTTATTGATTGAGCTTGATGGATTTGATACTGGTAAAGGCGTTATATTCTTGGGAGCCACAAATCGAAGGGATTTATTAGATCCTGCCCTTCTTCGTCCTGGTAGATTTGATCGCAAGGTTTGTATCTCCTATTGAATTAGATTCTTTATTGTCTCAGCTCCTCATGGTTTGAATCGCTCTATTTGTGGTTCTCTGTGTATGCACTTATGTTGGTTGTGAGGAGGCAGACAACTTTTTCCATATTTATAGAAGGCTTCTATTCATAATTTCTCGACTTCTTATATAGATGTTTCCATATGCTGGATAAAAAGGAGTATGATAAAAACTAATCAAACCAAAAAAAAAAAAAATTGAAGTGCTATGATTCCTTATCAAACTGGAACACGGTATGTGATGCCTAGCAGTACCTTACAAAGTCCTTGGAGGGCCCCCCCATGTTTGGGCTTTTGAATCCTAATAGTAATTGTTTAAGGGCAAAATATTGTTTGACTTGCAAAGTAGGAATCATTCTTCGTTTCAGGCAACTTGTCAAATGCTGTTATTATGTTGAGACATCAATTGTTCTCGGTAGATTCTATTTGGAATAAGCACCCTGAACAAAATATTAGCATCACAAGTTACAACAGCTTATAAGCGATTATGAGTCAGTTAAGAAGTGTTCATTTTCTTTACACTTGCTATTTGGTCTTTATTCCTCACTTATATATGTTACATTTCTCTCTTTCAGATAAGAATTCGGCCTCCCAATGCAAAAGGAAGATTGGACATTTTGAAAGTACATGCACGCAAAGTTAAATTATCAGATACTGTTGATTTGACTACTTATGCCCAAAATTTACCTGGTATTCAGCTTTTATTCCTTTTAGTTCATAAGATATCATCTTCAAGCCATAGTCTTTCTTAAATGGTGGTCTTGCATTTCAGGATGGTCAGGTGCAAAGCTAGCTCAGCTTCTCCAGGAGGCTGCTCTGGTAGCAGTCAGGAGAGGGCATAATTCAATTCTTCATTCAGATATGGATGATGCAGTTGACCGACTTACGGTAGGACCTAAGCGGGTTGGGGTTGAGTTAGGTCATCAGGGACAGTGTCGTCGAGCTGTTACTGAAGTGGGGACTGCATTGACTTCTCACCTTTTAAGGCATTATGAGAATGCAAACGTTGAGCGTTGTGACCGAATATCTATCAATCCACGTGGCCAGGTTTGGTTTATTCTCTGGTTGCTCCGTCTTTGAACATCATCTTTTTTTCACCTTGCTTTTTCTTGTCTTATTATTCTTTTTCCCTTTCTTGTTCCTGACACTGTAACCAAAATGATATTTCATGTATATCTTGCCTGCATTTTATATTAGCTCATTGAGTTCTATATTCCTAGCCTACGGCGTTGTTAGAATCCTGTATCGATTGAAGTGCATGGACTGTAATCAATCCTCACCACTTGAGCTAGTTTTTTGGGGTAGACCTAGGTCCAAGGTTATCGGCTTAACATGGTATAGAGCCAGTCCTTCCTCTAATTTTGGCCTTACCAGTGTTGGGCTACCCATATTTTATATCACACTCTAAATGTCCAGTACTGGGCGTGTTGGAGGGTGTTAGATCATACATCGGTTAAGTGTGGTTTGTAGTTCAGTCTCTTTATATGGTCTAAGTCTCCTTCTATGGTCTTGGATGATGCTCACTGCTTGGGTTAGCTTTTGTGATTGAATAAGACCCAAGGTCCATTTGTTAACAAATTTGAAATGAGTGTCTCATGTACGTTTTTACTAGAGAATTCATCTAAAAAATGTTCATTCTTTCCTCTGATAACTGAAAATTTAGAAGTGATGCAATGCAGACCCTGTCCCAAGTTGTGTTCAACCGTCTTGATGATGAGTCGTACATGTTTGAGCGGCTACCACAGTTGCTTCACCGCCTTCAGGTACTAATTTTGAAGTTATTATGCTGATTCGTGCTTGCTCTTTATTCCAATATGCAAAACTGATGGTTGCCTTATGCTCTTCTTTGGAAAGGTATTTCTTGGAGGCAGAGCTGCTGAAGAAGTCATTTACGGACGTGATACTTCAAGAGCATCTGTAAACTACCTTGCTGATGCGTCTTGGCTTGCTCGTAAGATAATCACAATGTACGTTTTTCATTAGATGCAATTATATTTGTATTACAGTATTTGCTAGAGCTGTGACTTTCGTCCTTTTAACAGATGGAATATGGAAAATCCAATGACCATACACGGAGAACCTCCCCCCTGGAGAAAGAAAGTTAGGTTTGTGGGCCCACGACTCGACTTTGAAGGATCGTTATATGATGATTATGACTTAATTGAGCCTCCTACCAACTTTGATTTGGATGATGATGTTGCTAAGAAGACAGAAGAGCTCATACGTGATATGTATGGGAAGACCGTTGCTCTGCTTAGGCAGCACGATGCTGCTTTGCTCAAAACAGTGAAGGTACTTCTTGACATGTCGAACCAGTATCTCTGTGGGTCCATCATTGGAGTCTGCAGACCTTTAAATAAAATTTCCAAGTCAAAAGAAATTAAATGAGAACTTTATGTTTGAAAATGCTTCTTATAGAAAAAGGCGCCACCAACTGTCTATTATAGTATAGTTAAACCAGGTGCAGAGATAATTGATTCATGTGCATGTTTATCCTGTAGGTTCTTCTAAATCACAAAGAGATCAGTGGAGATGAAATCGACTTAATCCTGAGCCACTATCCGCAAAATACACCCACAAGTCTACTGCTGGAGGAAAGAGATCCGGGAAGTCTTCCATTTCTGAACGAAAAGCAAGAACAACATAATAACGTCGAGTACAGTCTGTTGAATTCATGAAAAAAAAAACGGATTCGCTTGATCCAGTGCAAGGAAGAGCTTTCTACACTAGTTGAAGCTAGTTTTTGCTTCATTTTTGAGCTAAGAATTTTCGGAAGAAATATCAGAGCTAAGAATTTTCAGAAGAAAAGCAAATAGTGAGAAATGCTTAGAAATGCAGTTTTGTTTGCTGTATGTATCCCCATAGCAATAGGAAGTTAATCAAAATTGTTGATTTGGTTTATAGCTTTTTTCTTCTGTGATTCTTGTATTCATTGCTTGTTCCTACAGCTGAAGAGACAGAATAAATACATAAAAAGTAGGATTGTAACATGAATTTTTGGTAAATTATGAAGTAGGCGTTTGAACATATATTTCACCTATGGTTCCTTGAAGATTTTTTTATGTTTTAAACCTCAATACCACACAAGAGGGGGGTGATTTGTGTGGTACCCAATTTTCGCTTAACTGAACTATAGAGGGACCTGGTTCTTCTATGTGTTCCAACTCTACTATTTGCGGAATAATAAGTAAAGAAAATAAAGAACACAGAGATTTTTACGTGGAAAATACCTGGCTCAAAAGGTGAAAAAATCACGACCTACTACTCAGTAGGATTTTTCCAAACTTACACTAAAATCACTGAGCCAAAACAGCATTTACAAAACTCTTTGTAAACTTAAGGATTAACTTCAATCTCGTTGTGGCACACAACCTCAACTGTTGCGACAACTTCAAGTTACCTCTAACTTGAACACTCTAGGTACCTAATACAATTGCTTTTATGAAAGCTGAAACGTACAATGTAAAATCACCTACTACAATTGAACTAGAATAAGAGATAGACACTTGGAACTGGTTCTTCAATCTGGTTCAAGTAACTTCAGGATTGCACACTCGAATCACACATTAATTGCTTGCAAAATCACCTTGCTCTTTTGCTCTCAATTTAAGTTTAACTTCTGCTTATGTGCATTACCTGTAAAAGAGAACAACACTGATATTTAATGGGTTAGTAATTAGAGATTGACTGGGATTCAAATGCTACTCTTCTATCGTAGACGAGTTCAAGTTGATCTCAAACTCTAACACTATCCTCTTCATAAACTGTGTTCTCTTCATGTAGGGAGTCTTTCTCTCCTTATCCAATATGCAACATTTTCGATCAGATCAGGAGATATTGCTTCTTGATAAGTTAGATATATCTCCTTCACGTGCATCTCACATGTACAAGTTGATCATGACTATGCTTCACAAGATGGACCTGGTCTATGTCTGAGTTCTTTTATCAGTCTTCAAAACTTCACCTATTCTTGGGCAAACAAATTCCTCCATTTTGATGATGACAAACTCTGTGCTTTTTACTTACTTGGATCCTGTAAGAACTACCATCAATACAAAGTTCAAAAAATTCACTTATCATCAAGGACCAGGTTAATTAGGTTATAAATATCACTTATTCAGAATGTGTAAAGCACAATATCTCTTCCCCCTTTTGGCATCATCGAAAAGTTGCAGACAAAGTGTGAGTCCCAGATTTTAATAAGTACTCATGTCCACTGGGGCAACTGCAAGTGCAATCATGGTTTAATCATCAGTAATCAAGCAAGCATATTTAAACTATCAAGGAAAGATTAATATTGAACAAGAGCAAAAATAGATATCATTGATAGAAGATATGTTGCTACCACAATCCACAACCAGAAAGCAAAAACATTTAAAATATGAGAAAAAAGAAAGAAAAATCCCTAATCTGGGTCTTTGAAGGTACTAGACAGGTTCAGGAGATAAAGGCTAGAATTCCTAAGGCTTGGGGGAGCTAGAGGGTTGGTTTTGGACTTGGAGAAGATTTAGCATATTATGAAGAATTCCATCATTCTTCTCCCATTTCCTTGGTGAGCTCAGTTCTGAGAGCATCCCTTTCAGATTCCACCTCTGCCACACGAGCCTTGAGCCTAGCTATCTCAGCATCCTTGGCTTCACTTTCTTGAGCAAGAGCCCTGACTTTACTGTTGCTAGGAGTCTTCTTGGATGAACCAGGTTCATTTGGGATGGCATTGACTAAATAGTCACAAGCAAGCAGAGTATTAATGCCAAAGTAGTCCTTGCTTGAGGCCATTTCCAATTTATTCAGAAGCACATTGCACCTATCCAAAACCATAGTCAGAATAAAGCCATAGGGGGTAGCATGAGCCTTGGAGCCATTGATGACCATGTCCAGTAGCTTGATGATGAATGCAGGCCAATTAATTTGCCTTCCACTTTCCAGGCACTCCATCAGAACTAAGTCCATATAATTTGCAATATGCCTTCTCTCCTGCCTGGTCAATAGGCACTTGTTGACAAACTCAAAAATGACTTTGTGTTGTGGCCTCATTTCACTCTTCTGAACTGCCCTAGCCTCATTCACATCTGCAGCATCACAGAACCTACTGGTAATTTCAAGGGCAGTAGGAAGGGAGTCCAGACATGGCCACCTTTGCCTTGTATAATCATCAAAACCTTCAAAGGGTATGTCAAGGATCTCTCCTAGCTTCTTTGCATCAAAGGTCACATGAACTCCTTTCACCACGCTGCTAACTCTGCCATCCTTAACCTCTGCATTTGCCATGTGTTGATACCCAATTTTTTCCTGCATGTTTTAATATACAAAATACTTTCAAAATAGCATGTATATGCAAATATAAGTATGTCCCAATATTTAATTATTTTTTCTTAATTTTTAAAGATTTTTTTTAATTAATTTATTGCCCTATTTTATCAAGGAAAACCCAATAACTTTTTCCAAAATTAATATTTTGGTAATTAATTTATTGGATTCTCATATTTATACTAAAATATAGCCAACATATTTTTTGCATATTTTTACAAATTTATTTAGTATTTTTAAAGCTAAATTTTATATAATTGCAATATTAGCCTCTTTTAAGATTTAATGGTGTTTATATTTATAAAATTAACTCCAATATTTTTAGTTTAATATTTATGTATTATTAATCATTTTAGTACTTTTAATTTATTTTCAGAAATTATTTTACTATTTTTTATAAAACAAATAAGGAAAAAGTGGCTATTTAAAACATAGCCCAATTGTGTTTCAATTGTGGCCTGATTTGAACCCCAATTTTTAAACCCAATTACCCAGCCCAAATCCTAATCTACCCGATCCATGACCCAATTAAATAACCCGCCCGGATTCCCCTTTTAATCCCAGCCGTTGATCGCATAGATCAACGGCTCACATCAGCCCTTTCCTTTTTTAATTCCCAACTACCCCAAACCCTAATCATTTTCTCACCTGTAGCCGCCTTTGAATTCCCCCCTTCTCCCAATCTCCTCTCAAACCCTAGCCGTCGCCTTCAACCACCGCTTGAAAATCTCACCAATCCATGGCTTCCAAAGCCATTGAAGGCTTGTATCCACCTCCCTTAGCTTCTATGTTTTCGAGTACCATGGTTTCAAGGCCAGACCTTGAAGAAGTTTGGTCCAGACCTTGGATGATTTCAGTGCTATGGCTGTCTCCGGTCATCTTTGATCTTTGCTCCGGCCAGCCATGGCTATTCAAGCCTGACTCTTTGCTTCTCCTTCTTAGATCAATGACTTTCCAAGCTTTTCTCACCATCTGGGTTCTTCTGAAACCCTAACCTTCAAGGTTCTTCCGATTCTTTTAGATCCGTTTTAGATTTGTGTTTACTCTAAACTTCTAAACGTTTTCTCAAAGTTTCTTTCAAAACTTTACCTTTAGAACCTTTATCTTTTCCGATTTAGGGTTTTGTTAAGTTATTTCGAAGCTTTCTCTGATTTTTAGCATGTTCTACTTGTTTCTTTATGTTGTTCTTCTATTGGAGTGTGCATGTTAAAAGTCTTAGTTCCTTTTTGAGATTTCTGAATTTATTTTGTTAGTATTTTTGCCTGATTTACTTGTTTTTCATCTCTATACTCGATTGATGATGAAAACCCTAGATTTTGGGTTTCATTTGAGTTCCGAGATTATTTTCTATGTGATTTAATTGTTCGTCATACTCTGAATTCGATGGGTTTCAATACCCTAATTCCTTTTGACCTATTCGAGTTTCTGAAGTTGCTTCATCTGTTGCTCGACTGAATTTCTAAATCTTTTGTTTCTTTATGTGATTCTGACTTCCTGCTAAACTCTTCTATAAGGTCTTTTCACTTGACCCCTTTGCATGATATTTGATACTCTCTCTATTACTAAGTTACTGAAATTGACCTATGTGACTACCATGTTTCGATAGTCCATTACTTACTGATTTTGTGATTGCATGACACTTCTCTTTGTCATAGATTCAGCCTTGCATGCCTAGTGTTTATGCACTCTTTTATATGCTAAATTTCCCTCTAAAACGACCTTTAATTGTGGACTAATTTGAAACCTCCTTGTGTAATTTTGATTGATTCTTTCCTTGTTTTACTGATTTCCCTGTTTCTTGGACCAATTTGAACACTTTCCTTTGAACTTTCGATCCCTACCTTTTCTACTCAATTTGATTAATTCCCTTACCTTGATTACATTAGTATTTGATTTTTACAAACCTTTCCTTGATTAGAATCTGATGAACCTAGTCTCTATTACCTATTGGGTACTTATACTGTGCTGAAGATACTTCCTTATTGGTCATATTCAGCCTTATGTGATTGCTTTCCTTATTTAGTATTTACATGTTACCGTTTAATTTTAACTCCTTAATCGAAGGGAGTACTTATACTGATTTGATTCTTAATTGGTACATAGTTCCATAATTATTTTCTTGCCTTCTTTTCTACCTGTTTTCAAACTATAAATACCCTGGCTTATTCATTAAAAAAAAACACACACGAACACTCTTAGTTTCTGAACTTACACTCATACTCAAAATTCTCTCTTGCTACTTGTACTGTGGCCTGTTTTCAAGTCCTGCTACCTGCTTTTACTGTATTTTGCTTCTTTGAACTGGTATGTTCTGATTAAGATTCCAGCATCACAACAATGTGTTTACTTAATACTTTTACCTTCTTGTCTGTCTATTGCTGGTGTTCAGTTCAGTACTTATTTTAGCATGCTATAATTTCCCTGTTCTGAATTTATTATGAATCCTAAACCCCCACCCCCAATGTGTTCGATGCTATGGTTTGTTTGAGGCATGACAGTACTGAATATTACTGCCCATGACTCAGGCTTGATCCCCTGGGATCCTAACCTCTATGTTTCTCTGGTACTGTGTGTTCTGGTAGGCTTATAGGCATGCCAGCATCTTCTATTGATGTGCATGCCCAAAAGCTTACCCTTGCCTAAGCATAGGCTCTTTACAACTTCCCAACCCCCCTGAAACCCTTTTGTATGAAATTATCAACTTGTTTGTGGTTGTTTCCCTCTCCTTTATTCCCTCAGAACTCTGTTTCTTCACTTGCACTCTCCCTTAGACTTAAGTTCTGCCCCCCTCTTGTGAGCCTTGCCTTGGGACCCATTGAGCTCCCTCTGAACATGGACACTTGAGGGCTGGCCCTTCCACACTGCACTTGTCCCTATTCTGGTGATACAATTTGGGTGTGAGCACTGCCCGGAGTCCCACTGAGGCTCTTAGGGATCTCTGACACACTCAAATTGGAGAAAAACTTTGGATCAATGGTCTTTGAGTTGGTCTATCTCATAACTCAGAGAGGAAGTCAAGAATCATGCTTCCTCTGGTTGTACTTTTCTTTATACTTTTCTGATGTAATTCATTATTCTGGTTTGTAATAAGTTGTAATAAACATTTGAGGTTGGCTAGTGAAAAAATGGCGGGTAACTATGCATGCAAAGGGTAGAAATCATGCCTATAGGACTGTTCTAAATCTGCATATTCAACTACATATAAAAATCATGCCTATATAACTGTTCTAATTCTGCATATTCAAACTTCACCTAGAGACCATGCCTATAGGAATGTTTAGTTCTGCATAAGGTTCAAAACAAGTTCTGCATCTAGATACCATGTCTATAAGGTTCAAAACAAATTCTGCATCTAGATACCATGTCTATAAGGTTCAAAACAAGTTCTGCGTCTAGATACCATGTCTATAAGGTTCAAAACAAGTTCTGCATCTAGATACCATGTCTATAGGGCTTCTGCATTTAGATACCCTGTCTATAAGGTTTTTCTGCATTTCGACACCACGTCTATAAGGTTTTAAAATCAGCAATACATAGAAAGCATGCCTATAGGAGTTTCTAAATGAATCTGATTCGCTTCACTCAATGTTAGCTATAAAATCAGTAATATTAGATACTATCACCTGCAGAACCTGTGACCAATTTATTTAACTTTGTACGCTCTGCATCTCTTTTAATAATCTGAGTCCCTCGCTGAATAAGTATGCATATATAATAATTCATTTCGAGTTTTATTGTCTTGTCGCCTTCTGAATTCAGTAGATACCATGCCTATAGGATCCTAATTTGAACACTTAGGCAAGCCTTAGAGTAATAATATCCACTTCTGTTACTTATTACAACCAGCAGGCAGGCCTGATTCAGACTTCTTGTTTGAGTTATGAAATAAACCAATCTGCCTCAATATTCAAACTCCCTCGTCTTTGGTATTTTAAATCAGACCTAAAAAGTGCGTGCAAGTCATGCTAATTATATGCTTTCTTTGTTTAAGGAGGTATATCTGAGCCTTTGTTTGTTTATATGTTTCCCCCAAAATGTGCAATATGTGTTTTTTGTATGTCGCCTTAGAATTTTTACCTTTGAAACTTCGCATAAGCCTAATATCCCTCCCTTCTTAGGATTAGTAGTCCTAAGTGCCTCCGGGACTGATAGGAGTGGGACGAGTAATAGCATGCAATAAGTAATCGAGACCAATCTGCACTTTAAATACCTTAACGGGGTGGGAAGGATAGATATGGATATAATGACCACGCGATAATGTCACTTGTAGCCCCTCATTGAGGAGTGATTACCGGACATTGTATGGGGTGATCCATATTTTTAATAAACCTAGGACCCCCCTCCCTTTATTCTTTATTTCTTTTCTTTTAGCATTTCAACTCCTTCTTTTAAAATCAGCTTTTCTAATTGTTCTTTCAAACTTTGTTTATTTTCAAACCATTATGTGATGAAATCCCCTCTTATTTGAGCCTTATTTGCATATATGTTAATTGCACCTCAATTCACAATAATTGTCTGGCCGGGAACCACACTAGTGGATTCTGAGGGGTGCCTAACACCTCCCCCTTAGAATAATTTTCAGCCCTTACCCTATCTCTGGTTATTCAAATCAAACTCTTTTGGTGTCCTAATGCACCCTAATCATTAGGTGGCGACTCTTCAAAAATGCAAACCCAATTCCCAAAAGGAATGAGTTGTCCCACCAAATGTCATAAACCCGATTTCGCGAGAAAAAGGGGGCGCAACACCATGAACTCAATGATCTCATTCCTGGCTAGCCTTCCATCCATCTGAAGGACCATGTCCTTCCAGCCCTGAGCAGCTAAGGATTCCACGAGTCTCATCATTCCTGGTTCCACCAGGTCTTTCAGCAATCTACCCTTCAAAATTTTTCTTTTGCCAAACATGGCAAGCTTGTCTTGTTCACCATCAGACTCATCTTCTTCTTCTTCACCACTTATTTCCTCATCTTCAGAAATTCTAACTTGTTTACTTTTCACTGCAGACCTTGTCCTCTTGGCTAATGAAGGTTCAGCAGCCTCAGACACAGAGGAAGACTTCTTGGAAGAAGTCTTGGTCTTTTTGGGCTTGGGGGTCTGAACCTCCACTGTTGTAACTTTCTCCTGATGGACCTGTTCCATCTCCTCAACTTCCATAGCTTCTGAGGACTCTGCAACCTTCCCTTTTCCTTTATCCATCATTTTATTCTTACTCTCGGCCAGAGCCTTTTGTAGATCACTCTCACTCTGTTTCACCCTGCTTCTTGTGGCTCTTCTCTTTGGCAAGGAAGTTTCAGTAGTTGTTGGGGATGAAGCCTTTCTTTTCTTGGAGGGTTTAGGAGCACTGGGGGCTTTTGTTTTGGGAGTTCTTCTTTTCTTTGGATCATAACTTGCCCCAACCTTTTACAACAGGTTTGCTAGGGTCTCTTCAATTGATGAACCAGGTTCATCTCCTTGTGCGCTTAGATTAACTAACCCTTCAGCAGCTTCACCAAAACTACTTCCCCCTGACTTCTTGCCACTCTCTTCAATATTTTCTTGTTCAACCCCACAAATAGCAGGTACAGATAAATCAGCAGTGGGCGAATGATCAACCACTCTTTTCCCTTTTCCCCTCTCGTCACCACATTCACCCTCTATCTCTTTTTCTTTTTCAGATTTCTTTTTACCTCCACAGCGTCTTAACTCAGGTAATTCCACATCCCTGATAGGCCCAACCAAAACAAACCTATTTTCTAAATTCTCAGTCACAAAAGAACTTACCTTAGAAGGGGATTGTTGAGCCTTCTCAGAGTCAGAAGACCCAGGTCCTTCCCCCTCACTAGCAGATTTGTACGACTCAGAATCAGAGTTAGAATCAGAGTCTTGAGTCTGACTTGCCTTTAATTGCTTATTAAATTTCTTTGAAAGAGCCCCAGAAGCTACTGTTTTTCGAGCAAGCATTTTTACCGTTCTCAGCCTGGGTTTGGGAGATGTGCTAGGTGGAGGAGGGGTAGATGAATTAGAGGGAGTAGGTGGTGGAGGAGCTCCAGGGTTGTCTTGTGGGTTTGTCATTATCGCTGGTTTCTTGAGAAAATTGGTGAGTTAGAACTTTGGAGAATGAAGCAATTGAAAGTGAATATGGGTTTTTGACGGTTTAGAATTATGAAGATGGCAGGAGGTAATGATGGTATTTAAAGAGAAATACACATTTAATGTATAACGACAACTTTAGCATTGATCAATTAGAGGTCTAATCAACCTGAAATTTCAGGTTTGAATGAGGAGTTAAGCTTCCATAGATTTTAGGCAAATTTTGTAGTTTAGAGTTCTAATGCTGACGGAACGGGTTCAAAAACAAACGGATAGAATTTTCTAAGGAGTTAAACAATTATAGGACTTCTACTCATGATTTAAATATTTATATTTCTAATTGTGCAGAGTAAGAAAACATACCTTAGCATTCAGATGAACCCATACTGATGAACCAGATTCTTTATTTAGAATTCTCTTGACCATGCCTCAATTTACCATAATAGAGAAAATTTTGTAAGAGATCAGTGAGTCATATTAACACATGTCACAGGAGTATACTAATTACAGTATGAAGCTGAGTAAAAATTAATCTAGATATTTACACAAGTTCAGATTTACTAGCCAAAAAGAATTTTTTTTTTAATTTTTTTTCATTGTGCATTCTGAGCTGGTCCTATTAGGTGATCTTAATCATCCCTAATTCCAACATGTTCCTCTCAAAGTTTTCTCTACTCAGTGCTTTAGTAAAGATATCAGCAATTTATTTATCAATAGCACAGAATTCTATGGTGATCAATCATTTCTCATAGTTATCTCTCAAGAAGTGGTGTCTAACATCTATGTGCTTAGTCCTCTTATGATGAATAAGGTTTTTTGTCATACTTATAGCACTAGTGTTATCACAGAAGATAGGAATGCAACCAACTTTAATGCCAAAATCTATCAGCTGATGTTTGATCCACAGCAATTGAGCACAACAAGAGGAAGTAGCAACATATTCAGCCTCAGCAGTGGATAAGGCCACTAAATTCTGCTTTCTAGTGGCCCATGATACAATACATGAACCAAGAAAATGAACCATACCTGAGGTGCTCTTCCTATCCACAAGGAAACATACATAGTCAGCATCAACATACCCCACTAGATTGAAATTACTAGCTTTAGGGTACCAAAGACACAGATCAGTAGTGCCTTTCAAATATCTCAGTATCCTCTTGACAGCAGTCAAGTGAGATTTCTTTGGATTAGCCTGAAAACGAGCACAAAGCCCTACACTGAAAACTATGTCAGGTCTGCTGGCAGTAAGATACAAAAGTGAACCAATCATACCCCTATACAACTTCTGATCAACAGATGAACCAGGTTCATCTATGTCTAATTTAGTGGCAGCTGCAATGGGGGTGTCTATTTCCTTTGATTCATCCATTTTAAACTTTTTGATCAACTCTTTTGCATATTTCTGTTGATGGATCATGGTTCCATTTGGGTTTTGTTTGATCTGTAAGCCTAAGAAAAAGTTAAGCTCACCCATCATACTCATTTCAAACTCACTCCCCATTAATTTAGCAAAATCTTTACTTAGTTTGTCAGTGGTTGCCCCAAAAATTATGTCATCAACATATATTTGTACCACAAGAAGATCCTTACCTTTTTCCCTCAGGAATAGAGTACTGTCAATTTTACCTCTTTTGTAGCCATGTTCAAGCAGGAATTTGGACAATCGTTCATACCATGCTCTAGGAGCCTGCTTGAGTCCATAGAGAGCCTTGTTTAATTTGTACACATGTTCAGGACATTCCTTGCTCTCAAACCCTGGAGGTTGTTTAACAAACACTTCTTCTTTTAGGTAGCCATTCAGGAAGGCACTTTTGACATCCATCTGATGAAGAGTGAATTCCATGTGTGCTGCAAAGGCTATGAGGAGTCTTATTGCCTCCAGTCTTGCAACTGGAGCAAAGGTCTCATCATAATCTATGCCCTCCTCTTGGCTATAACCTTGGACCACCAGTCTTGCCTTGTTCCTTGTAACTGTTCCATCTTCATCAAGCTTGTTTCTGAAGACCCATTTAGTGCCAATTACTGATCTGTCCTTGGGTCTTGGAACTAGATGCCAAACTTGACTTCTCTCAAACTGATTGAGTTCATCTTGCATTGCATTTACCCAATCTGCATCCTGCAAAGCCTCAACAACATTTTTAGGTTCAATAAGAGATAGGAAAGCATCAAAAGCACACAGATTCTTTAATTGTGATCTAGTTTTAACTCCAGAGGTTGGATCAGTGATTATGTTCTCAATGGGATGAGAACTTTGATACTTGTGAGGTTTCACAACCAACTGATTTCTGCTTGATGTTTCTCCCATGTTCTGTTGCTGAGGAACAGGGTCATGAACAGGTTCCTTTAGGGGATTGGTTTCAGTTCCTCTTTGTTCAGTTCCCCCTGTCAGGTTGCCCTGGATGGAAGAACCTGTTCCATCACCTGTTCCTTCTTTTGGTGCAACTTTAGCTTGAGCTGAGACTTCACTCAAATCTTTTACCAGCCCAATAGCTTCATCTTCATGTTCCTGTCTCTCAGAAAGAATGTTAGTTTCATCAAAAACTACATGTACACTTTCTTCTACACACAAAGTTCTTTTATTGAACACTTTATATGCTTTTCTATGTGAAGAATATCCCAAGAATACTCCCTCATCACTTCTGGGATCAAACTTACCTAGGGAGCCGTTTTCCATTATTGTAGCACAACGCACTTGCATCCAAATGCCCTAAGATGGGATATATTTGGTTTTTTCCCTTTAAGTAACTCATAGGGAGTCTTCTCTACAAGAGATCTAGTCATGCATCTATTAATGATGTAACATGCAGTATTTACAGCCTCTGCCCAGAAGCTATGGGGAAGTTTACTAGAAAGAAGCATAGTCCTAGCCATATCTTCAAGAGTCCTATTCTTTCTTTCAACTACTCCATTTTGTTGAGGATTCCTAGGGGAAGAAAAATTATGATCTATACCATGCTCATCACAAAATTCATCAAACTTAGCATTTTCAAATTCAGTTCCATGTTCAGACCTGATTGATGCAAGTTGATTACCTAGTTATTTTTGAGTTTTTCTAACAACGGCAATAAACATGTCAAATGCTTCATCCTTAGATGTTAAGAAAAGTACCCAGGTAAACCTAGAGTAATCATCAACAAGTACCATCACATATTTCTCACCACCTCTGCTCAAAGTTCTCATTGGACCACAGAGATCCATATGAACCAGTATCGTCCTGGTTGTGCTTACCATTTTCTTGCTTTTAAAGGATGATCTTACATGCTTCCCCCTTGCACAGGCCTCACAAACTTTGTCTTCCTTGAACTTGATGTTAGGTAACCCTATCACCAGGTCCTTGGAGACTAATTTGTTGAGTTGATTCAGACTTGCATGACCAAGTCTTTTGTGCCACAGGAGGGGATCATTGTCCAACACACTCAAGCAAGCGAGTTCATTTTCTGAAAGAGTGGACAAATCTACAATGTAAATATTGTTAACTCTTTTTCCCTGCAAAACAATCTTGTCAGTGGTAAGATTAATCACAAAGCATTTGGTAGAGGTAAATGCTACAAGGTTACCTCTGTCACACAGTTGTGATACACTGATTAGGCTATATTTCAAGCCATCTATCAAGTAGACATTCTCAATGGAATGTGAGTCTGTCTTACCTACCTTTCCAACCCCAATAATCTCACCTTTCTTCCCATTTCTAAAGGAGACATTACCTCCTTTTAAGTCCTCAAGTGAAAGGAACTGGTTCTTGCTTCCAGTCATATGTTTTTAGCAGCCACTATCCATGTACCATAATTGGATACTTCCCTTCACTTGGACCTGTAAAAAGAAATCAGGGGTTAGTCTTAGGAACCCAAACTAGTTTGGGTCTCTGGGGTAAATTAAATTCCTTTTAGCCCACCCAGGCAGCCCATTTTTCTCTTGAACAAAGGTTTTGTTCTTTTGACTGGCCTTTTCTTTTGCATTACATTCATTTTTGTAATGACCAGTCTTACCACAGTGTGTGCAGATTTTGTTTTCAGGAAGAGTGATGTACTTGCTTTTGGGATCCCACTTAGGTGCTTGGGTCCCATAGCCAAGTCCTCTCTTGCTGCTACTGTGATATTCTTGTAGCCAGGATAGTGCATCAGAAGCCTTATTCCACTTGCAAGTTCTGTCTAGTTTAAGCTTTACCTTCCCTAGGTCTTCTTTTAAGATTCTTATCTGCTCATCTTTCTTGTACAACTCATCCTTCATTTTTCCTAGGTTTTCTTCTAAGGTGAGATGTGTGTGATCAACTTTCTTCTTACTTGTTCCTAATTTCAGTTTTAAATTTTCAGACCTAAGTTCTAGGACACTGGTGTCGAGTTCAAGAACCTGGTTCTTTAACTCAACATTTTTACTGTCACTCACATTAGCCCTAGATTCTAGATTTTTGCACTTGGATTTTAAGATCACACACTCCCTAAAAAGTTGTTCCTTCTCATTGTTAATTATCTCAGACTCATCGATGAAGTCTAGCAATAGTTCAGATAACCTTTCTTTAGACAGAAATTTAATCTTGTCTTTGAGATGAAGCGCACTTACCTCTTGTTCATCATCTGATTCTCCGATGGCCATAAGTGCTTGTTCATCTCCAGCTTTATCTTCTGAATCCTCATCTGATGTTTCTCCCCAAGCATCAACCATAGCCTTTGTTGATCCTTTGTTCTTTTTAGGTTGAACCTCTTCCTTCTTCCCGTTCCTTCGTTCAGCCCTTTCCTTCTTCCATTCAATTTCCCACTGAGGACAGTTCTTGATCATGTGATCAGTCTTGCCACATTTGTAGCAACCCTCGTTGGTTTGTTTCTCAGGAGCCCTTGGTTTGTTGAAGGTTGTACCTCTTGAAGAACCCTTTCCTCTCATTAGGTACGTTTTGAAATCCCTTGTGATCATGGTCATTTCATCATCCTCCAGATCTGCACCTTCAGCTATTATGAGAGCCAGACTCCTTTCCTTCTTGGGTGCATCCATTTTCGTGGTTTGCCTTCTCAGTTCATAGGCAGTGAGGTTTCCAATCAGTTCATCCAACTTGAGAGTAGCAATGTTCTTTGATTCCTGAATAGCAGTGATTTTGCTTTCCCAAGTCACCGGTAAGACCCTTGTCTAGATTTTCTCAACCTTTTCTTCTTCAAGGATAATTCTCCCAAGAGATTTAAGTTCATTTGTTAGTGTTGTGAACCTTGTGTACATCTCCTAGATAGTTTTTCCTTCCTTCATAGTGAAATTCTCATATTGAGAATATAATAGTATTCCTCTTGATCTCTTTACTTGAGGAATTCCTTCATGAGCCACTTGTAAAGTGTCCCATATCTCCTTAGCAGTGGTACAACTTTGAATCTTGTTGTACTCGTCTAGACCCAGTCCCCACACAAGCCATTTCTTGGTCTTGGCATTCTTTTCCCATTTCTTCAAGTCTTCAACAGTGCAGTCAGCTCTTGTCTTTGGCACGTCCACTCCTTCAGCATTCTTCTTTGTAGTCGCCAGGGGACCATCAGTGACTATGTCCCAGAGTTTATAGTCTTCTCCTATGATGTGATCTCTCATCATGTTCTTCCACCAAGAATAGTACTGACCATTAAAGAGTGGAGGCCTAGCAGTGGATTGTCCTTCCCAGTTTCCAGGTGGTGCACTCATCTTGATCTTTTCCTAAGGTGTTAACTTCTTCAAGGATAACCCACTCTGATACCAATTGATGTTTTAAATGGCAATACCACACAAGAGGGGGGGGGGGGGAGGGGAGGAGTGATTTGTGTGGTACCCAATTTTCGCTTAACTGAACTATAGAAGGACCTGGTTCTTCTATGTGTTCCAACTGCTACTGTTTGCGGAATAATAAGTAAAGAAAATAAAGAACATAGAGAGTTTTACGTGGAAAACACCTGGCTCAAAAGGTGAAAAACCCACGACCCACTACTTAGTAGGATTTTCCCAAACTTTCACTAAAATCACTGAGCCAAAACAACATTTATAAAACTCCTTGTAAACCTAAGGATTAACTCTAATCCCGTTGTGGCACACAACCTCAACTGTTGCGACAACTTCAAGTTAACTCTAACTCGAACACTCTAGGTACCTAATACAATTGCTACTATGAAAGCTGAAAGGTACAATGTAAAATCACCTACTACAATTGAACTAGAATAAGAGATAGACACTTGGAACTAGTTCTTCTATCTGGTTCAAGTAGCTTCAGGATTGCACACTCGAATCACACATAAATTGCTTGCAAAATGGCCTTTCTCTTTTGCTCTCAATTTAAGTTTAACTTCTGCTTATGTGGATTACCTGTAAAAGAGAATAACACTGATATTTAATGGGTTAGTAATTAGAGATTGACTGGTATAACAATTGATACATTTACTAAAGAGTTCATTACTTGGAATTTGAAGTTCGTGACCATTGGAAAAAATTTCTTTTGGATGGTTCAAAAAAAAAGTTTATCACTCAAGTATTTGAAATTACTTAGTAAAATAATATTTCTTCGTTTGTAATTAGAAAATTCACTAAATGTTTCTATAGTACTTGGAAGATTACTCAACTAGATACCTCAAACTTTCTATGGTTAAATACCTATTTCACTCTTTAAATTATAACTTTTTATCTTTCTTTAGTAGTTTTTTAATATTATAATTTTAATCCACTTATGGCACCATATTGGGTTTGTTATTTGTTGTTTTTAATAATTTTTTTCTTAACTTCATATTATGGACTAACCTATAGAAAATAAATCTTATTTATAAAATTAAAAAAAAGGTGAAAAATAATTTTCAGATATACAAATGTTGGAACAAAATATCCAATCATATATAACATTATTATAATGTATATTATAATTATACCTATATTTTAAATAATTATTTCTTTGTATTACATGCATGAAACATATCCTTTAAAGCTTTTATTCTCTTTCATCTCAATTGTGTAAATAAATTTTTAAGCTTTTTTTGTTATTATTAAAAATAATGATACGAATAAATTATTCTAATTAAATTTTTTTACCATGCTCAATATTTTATTCATCAATTTCAGGTATTTAAACTCTTCTTTTTGTACTCAAACACAATATTTATATATATGATTCGAAAAAATACTAATCAAAACAAAATACACGTACAATATACATACGTTGAGATTAGTTAGGTAATAGTTTAAATAGAAAAATGAAGGAATTGGTTAATTTCAATAGCATTTGACAGATTAAACTCACAATTTATTGGGTCCAAAATTTAAATGATGCCACACTAGTTATATTACAACTTGTTTAGATGGTTGTTAACTGTTGTATTGTATCATATTGTTACTTTAAATACAATGCTTGTTTTAATTGTTACTTAAATTTTATTGTATCATATCGTTAAATTCGTCCATACATAACAACAAAAAGTGTCACTTTATGGAATGGCCGATTTGGTGTGTTCGTGTTGTTTTCTTATTTTTTTTCTCTCATTTTGGTCTTCCTTATTATTAAATAATCTCATATCTTTTAACCTATCCTTTTTATATAATAATTCTACCTCGTAGCTTATTTTTTTTATTATAGTATTATAAGTTTATTCTTCATATTGTTCGTGCATAACATCATGAAACGACGATAAATAATAGGAGTACAATCTATCCAAATATTATATACATCAAAATAATATAGTAGGCGTTTGGACATAAGAATTGTAAAATTCGAAAAAATTGTGAAAGTTTTTTCAAGTGAAAATGGTATTTGAAATTTAGAGTTGTGTTTAGGACATAAATTTCAGTTTGGGTTGTTTTTGAAGTTTTGTGAGTGATTTGAGTGAAAATTTTGAAAAACAGCTTTTTGTAGTTTTTCAAATTTTCGAAAATTTCCAAAATGTATCTTCAAGTGAAAATTGGAAATTTTATGAACAAACGCTAATTTCGAAAAAAAGTAAAAATTTTTTGGAAAAATCTTCTATCAAATTTTATGTCCAAACGAGCATATAGCATAATACAATACAATATTATACGGTACATTATAAAACGATATATAACATCCATCCAAACAAGCCCTTATATTCTAAATGTCATTGAAACAAAAGAAAAAGAAAAAAGTTGTTTCCGCTAGTTGGGGAACTTAAGCGGTTGATCTCCACAAAAGACAAGATTCCTTTTTTTTTTTTTTTTTTTTCATCTTTCTCCTCCTTTTTCCTAATCATCATATTCCCCCACAAAAAAAAAAAAGTAAAAAAAATTTGTATAGAATTAGGACAATGATGAAATTTAGTATTGAGAAATGAAGAAACTTCGTAATGTCGAATACAAAGATCATAATGAACCCAATACAAAGAGCTTCCGTCAGCTGTCTTTGCCGCTCTTCTTTTCATTTTTCTGTGCCCTTCTCCTTTTTTATTCGCAGTTTGTTCACGGAAATGCAGGTAAAATTCGTTTTCCCATTTGGGTTTTCTTTTATTTAATTCTTACATGCTAGTTTATTGTAATTATTGTTTAATTGTATGCTAAATTGCTAATTAGAAAACCATATATTGGTTTTTATGTGTATGCTAATTTGCTAATGACCCCTTTTTTAGTTTCTTGGTTAATGGTTACTAAATACTCTTAATTGTGCATTTACTGTAACTCAGTGCTATTAAATGTTACAGTTAATTGGGCACAGTGTTTGTACCAAATTTAGTTAATTTAGCTCTAGGTGGAGCTTAGTAACAACTGAAGTGACCACCAAAGGAAGGATGTGGTGCAGCGGATGGGGCTGCTCTTCCTTTAACCAGAGGTATCGAGTTCGAGTCCTGGGTATGGAAAAATCCTTGGTAGCTCCCCCGAATGGGGCCCTACGCGGCGCGAATCTGGATATAGTCGGGCTCCAATGCAGGTACTGGACACCAGGTGGGAAACCCAAAAAAAGAAAAACTGAAGACACTTAGGTTTGGTTTCTTAATTTTTTTGGTTGATTATGAGTCAGAGCTATGAATTTTAAAGTGATTTGTTCTAGTACTTGAAGTTTCTTGTTTTTACCCATGGTGATGCCGATGGAGATAAAAGGTAAAATAAGGTTGAAATTTTAAATTTTTTCTTAGAGTTTTCCTTAAATTCAGCTGGAAACACATATTATTAACCATGGTTTTGGTTTAAGTTTAAGAGAGAAAAAATGAGACATGCTATATATTTATTGGTTTGGCTTAAAGACGGGGGCGTGAGTAACTTTTTTACTATTAGACTCATTTTCAGAAACAACTACTATGGCTTATTCCCAAGCAAGTTGGGTTCGGCTATATATCCTCACTGACCATGTCGTTCCATTTAAGCTCATATAAGAATCGATTTCCTGTGAAGGTTTTGGTAGCTTGTAATGTTCTTTTCTTCCCTCCGATTATTTATTGGTTTGTTCTTTTGCTTTTCATGTTCGCTTGTAATCTAACTTATGTTTAGTGGGGTTGAGGCTAGTTTAGCATGTAGAGCATAATGTATTTATACATAGCAAATAAGAGAGTAATGGTCTGTCGTAGCCCAATCTGAGTTATGTATTGTAATAATGGGTGTTATGCATCTCTTGCTTATGCAGAGACTGCAACCAATTCTAGTGTTAAAGATGAAGAGTTTCACAACTCCACTAAACCGTTTCTGGAAAGTGTAGAGAAAAGCTGCAAAACTGAAGTACTATTGGAACTCAACATATCAGTGAAGATTAATGATTCTTGTAGTCCTAAGGATAACAATGCAACCCCTGAGCATTCCCTTCAGAGAAAAAGTGCATTGGAGGATGTAGTATCAACTATTTTAGGTTACAATATGCTGATATGTCAAATGCAGCCACCGATAGATCATAACAGGCGTAATGAAGATCGGCTACTAAATGGAAGAACTCACTTGACCTATCCGAATCTTGAAGAATTCAGAAACATTACAAAGCAAGAAAAGAGAGGTAGCACAGCAAGTCAGTTAGTAAATATAACCCATAGGCTTGAGCCTGACGGTACTCCTTACAATTATGCCTCGTCATCCAAGGGTGCTAAAGTGGTGGCCCACAATAAAGAAGCGAAAGGATCAAACAACGTACTGAACAAGGATCATGATAAGTATCTCAGGAACCCTTGTTCTGTGGGTGGGAAATTCTTCATTATTGAGCTTGCTGATGAAACTCTAGTTGATGCAGTCAAAATTGCAAATTTCGAGCATTATTCATCTATGCTTAAAGAATTTGAGTTATCTGGGAGTTTGGTATATCCAACTGAGACGTGGAATCCGCTGGGGACTTTTGTTGCCGAAAATGTCAAGCATGCTCAGTGTTTTAAGCTGCCCGAACCAAAATGGCTTAGATACTTGAAGCTGAATTTACTCACTCATTATGGTTCTGAATTTTATTGCACTATAAGTTTTGTCGAGGTGTATGGTATTGATGCAATAGAGCAAATGCTTGAGGATCTTATTGTAAGTTCCCCCGAACCTTCTGCTGATAAAACAGAAAATTTTAATAAAACTGCTATGCTGCCTATGATACCAGATTCAAGTTCTGACTACCATGAGACAAAGGGTGTCGTTCAAAATGTGGTTGAGCCGACAAATAAAGGGGTAGAAAGTTTTGATGTAGAGCAAAGTTTTAAATTGGATGAAGCAAAGAAAGAAACCACTACCCCTGATTTTACAACAAAACGTAGGAAGCAATCAAATGGAAGAACTCACGGGGATGCAGTCCTGAAAATACTGTTGCAGAAGGTGAGAGCGCTTGAGTTGAACTTATCTGTCCTGGAGCAGTACATTAAAGAGCTGAGCAAGAGGCAAGGTGACATTTTGCCTGAGCTAGACAAAGAACTTTCTCAAATTTCAGAACTTTTAGAGAAAAGCAAATTGGAGATCAAGGATCTCCTGATATGGAAAGATAATATGGTGTGTATGACTATCTTTGTTGTTTGCTAATGAGCAGACTAAAGCACACATTTTTGTCTTAAAAAACAAGCTCTTTTTTCATTGCAGGAGAAAGAAAACAGTGATCTTGAATCTTGGAAAGATTCTGTCTCCGCTCAATTGGATTTATTGGTCAACGGAAATCGCATGCTAAGGTAGTGGATTCCATTTAACCGCCTAAACTAACTTGTACCCTTGGTACTGTAAGTTGATTTTGTTTTATTATCTGAGTGAATTGCAGAAAAAGCCTCTCTACCTTCACAAGGTAGGGGTAAGGTCCGCGTACAAACTACCCTCTCCAGACCCCACTTTTGGGATTACATTGGGTTTGCTGTTGTTGTTGTTGTTATCCTAGTGAAGTGCGCCTGTATATCATTTTTCCTTCTTCTTAAGGTTTGTGTTACCGGTAACAAAGATTCACTGTATTTCAACTTGAATATAGAAGTTCTAAAAGGACTTGAAACCCTGAAGCTATAGGAATTTCAAAAGTTTAAGAAGATAGGTAGGAGCTTGATGTTGCACCGAGTAAATGGTCGGCTTTAGATTATGTTTTCTGACCTTAATAAAGAAAAACCAAAGCTTTTTTTAATTTTTTAAAATACAAAGCTGAAAGCAGCTTTTGAGCATAATTTATACCCTGTTCCCAATAAAAAATGAGGGTGACAGATTATTCTCTGAAGAGTATTTTAACATTTTTCTAGCAAAATACAACCAGAGGGTTTAATTTGTTTTTTCATGCATCGCAACATTATGCATTTGGAGAAAAAGGTTGATCCATTGGTGTATTTGGCTTTTCTAGAAAATACGTCGACTTTTTTTATTTCAATTCTTTATTTTTCATGGTTAAGATAGGTAAAACTTTTCAAGAAATGATTTGTACCGTGACTCATCATGAATCAACAGGCAATATAGTAGTCTGTTACACGTTTCCTCGTACACCGTATCTTACATGAGTTCAAAGGTGTAAGGTTGATAACTAGAATATAAAGCTCTGGCCGAGCGAGGAAAACCATACTGCTTGTTTCAGTACCTGTTGAACTAGCTCTTTAGAATATTTAGTTTGACTGGCGGGTGGTGATTTTTTTTTTTTTTAGGGGGGGGGGGGGGGGGGGGGCAACTGGAAATAAGGAAGTCATGTAGGACAAAGTGCCACACATACTTGAAAGTTGAAACCACATTAACCTCGAAAATCTTAGCTTTGTAATTTTGGATTGTGCTTGAAGAGGGTTTTAGGCTTCAGCCTAAGAGAGAGGGCTTGGTTATGGATATGCCTCCTATCTTAGAAATGAATCGGGTTGTTTGAACTTTGAACTAGTTATAAGCGTTGCATGCTTTCCATTTTGACTACCTGGGTTTAATCGTTTGGATGGCATCAGAATGAAAGTGAAGAAGGTGTTTGGGCTAGTTGCTAAATGTTTGTTCTGTTATAGTGTTATTTCATTATGTGTCATATGTAAAAGAAGTAAGCTTCAATTTGGATCGGCTCATTTCAAATACTCCCAAGGGTTTGAAAATTTTTACCCAGCAAACTCCATTGTTTATATCTGAACTTGATAGTAGTAAAGATCTCAAATCCATTTATTGTGAACCGCATATTACAAACCTAAGGATTTCATATTGACACTACAATAGGGAAAAGCTGAAATCCATTGAAATGGTTACTGGAAGCTTTGATGTTAACCATGAGAGCGACTCTTAGAGTTTATGCATGCACAATGATATATTTCTTTGTAAATATATGGATTTCAATACATTGAATCCAGAAGGAGCTTGGATAGATTGTTGAATATTCTTTCCTCAGACTGATATAGATTTTCTTGCTTATTCTACTCGTGCATATAGCATTTCATGTATTCTAGTTATTCCTTGAGTCGAGTTCATATGACAACAAAAATTGTGAGAAGCTGAAATTCATTCAAAATGGTTATGGCCTTGGGAAGCTTTCATGTGAGTTACAACATTGCATTAATTAAATGATGTATTTCCTGTAAGGGTATGGATTTCAAATCAGTTGATCCCAAAAGGTGCTTGGATTGATTGTTAAATATATCTTTCCATCAGGCTGATATCATTTTTTATTGCTTATTCTACTCGTGCATAATTCATAAAGCATTTCTGGCTCAAGTTATTTCTTGAGTGTTCTTTATTATGAGCTTCTTATCATTTGTTCGTCTGTTAACTTTTCATAACTATATTCCCCACATAATATATAATCATGTATATTCAGGACCTAATTGAAATGTATCATCGAACTGAATAATCTTCTTTACTATCTTATTTATTCGGAGTCATAGGGAGTTTGAAGATTTGGTTTGAGTTAACAAAAGTCTCTATGAATGAGGCCATTTTGTAGTGATTCAGTTTTGATGCACTGAATCAGTCAAATTGCATTACATGGACAAGTGACAATTCAACGTCTCTTCATTTTGTCTGTGCTATAAGTGAGAGATTTGTGACCCATAAGAAAATGTGGCATTTCAACAGGCCAAGTGACAATTTAATCTGTTCATTTTGTCACTGCTACGGCTAATTCACCTTCTCTTGAGCCGAGGGTTTATCGGAGACAACCTCTCTACCTTTACCACGTAGTGGTAAGGTCTGTGTACACACTACCCTCCCCAGACTCCACACTTGTGGGAGTAAGCTAGGTTTGTTGTCGTCGTTGTTTTGTCTCTGCTACAAGTCAGTGTGATCTGTGATCCATTAAAAAGTGTGTCGATATGCACCAGATTAACATCCATACAGGTGCTTTTGATACTAGAGTACTTTCTTCTGGCAAACCTTTTACAACACCAAAAAGAAAAGAAGGATTTAAATACCATGAGAAATTTGGTGTTCAGTTACTTTCACTAAAGAATTCTGTTTGAGTTGGGTGTATCATAGGCAATGCATTGCCCTGCTAATTACTTATTATTGGATCATAAGGGGCATCTGAGTTTAACTAAGGGGGATATGGACTAAGCTTCATTTTCATTGCTATTCTTGGTGCTGTTTTCTCTACATGTGCTGGCAAATGATTTTGAGAAACCATTGAATAATGAGCAATTTTTTGTGTAAAGCACAGAATAACTGATCAAGAAGCTAAAATATTGTTTGTAGAAAGAGTCCATCTCCTTATTTTGTTCTTCCTAACTAGTGATGGAACAAGAAGGTGACCGGGAAAGATCCTCTTGTAAAATCTAACAGAAAATAAATGATAGAGTAAGCAATTCTGAAACATTACATGTTTCTGCATCATACCCGATTTGAGTCGTAATCAGCTAAAATAAGATGAAAATAGTTTTGTTGACGCTGACAAAAGGGTAAATAGAGAAAGGATGGGAATGCTTGTTGACATTGCTTGTTTACAAGGACCAAAGCTCATGACACTTTCTGGACCCCTATGAGGGCAAATGACTTTGTAGGTATCAGTAAGAAGTGTAATATTAATGATAAAACTCACTTCAATCCGGTTCTTTAGGTTCCCCTAATATCCTGTTGCCGATTCAGCGATATACTAAAGATGCTGAGACGTCAGAATGGTGAAACAAGGACCTAGGTACTCAGGATGCCAGCTTGGGGCTCTGAGCAAATGTTGCAATAGAAATTCAGACTTCAAATTTAAATTCTGAAATAGGTTTGAATCATATTTTGGTTACAGGTGAGAGATTGATATTAAGTTTGTATGTGCTATGCTAGTTGGTAACAACTGCAATGAAAATTGAAATGGATGATAAAACCTCGTGCATATAGTGTGTTTTTGTTTCAAACTGAGAAGATTGCGATTGTAAGTTGTGACACGTTAGCTCTAGTCTGACATGATTTTTCTTTGCTGTTTTTTGCTTTGAACTTTTTGCAGATTAGACGTCGAAAAGGTTGTGAATGACCAAGAGAGTTTGGAAAAGAAAGAGTTGGCTGTGTTTTCAATCAGCTTATCTTTTGCATGTATTGCAATTCTTAAGTTAGTTTCAGAGAGATTCCAAACAGCATTTCAGACAGGCCGAGGTTGGACGTTGATTCTTGTTAGCAGCAGCCTAACTGCATTTGTCACATTGCTATATAGCTAATATATACTAACCACATTACTAGAAAATCTTATACTTTTAGAAACTTGTTCACTTATAGTGAAAAGCTTAACTGATAAAGAAGTCATTTATAGAACTTTTGCCTTTGGAGATCATGGACTGTTGTACTTAAAGATGCACTAATATTTACTATTCGGTGAGCAATAGTAAAGTTGTCTCTGTGTGACCTATAAGTCACGGGTTCTAGCCGTAGAATCAACCACTTCCACTGATAAAAGCATCAGGGTAGGCTGCTTACATCACATCCCCTTGGGGTGCAGCCCTTCCCCGGACTCTGCGTAAACGCGGGATGCTTCATGCACGGGCTGCCTTAGTATTTACTAATCTTATTTCTTCATGTTTTCCTTATTCTTGGGAGGATTCTACTTTCTCAACATTTTCTAATAGGAATACCGTTATCTTGGGGGAATTACTAGGAGGGATGTGGCTCTTGAGGATTTCGTCTAGTGGCAAGAGCGTATCACGTGATTTTTGGCCTAACAATTTTACTATATTGGCAGTAACAAGATTTCTCAAAAACCATATTTTGCTGAACATTTACCATGCTGTCACCTAACCCTGTCTTAAACTTCATTTGGCATCTTGCATTGTATTAAAATTACCTCTAACACTTGAAGGAGATCATACCAAAGTCAGTACAATCATACCAAAGTCAGTACAATTAAGATCTCGATATGGTTTTGTTCTGTCTATTGTATTGAATGTTATGTCCTTTTTTGCTCTTTTTCGTGCTTGCTTTGTATTAATCTGGCAAGTATAATTCTAACTCTTCATATAAGAAAATACAACCTTTGAAGATATTTTAGTAATCATTTAATTTTAATGATTATATTGTTAATCCAAATTTTTAAATATTATTATGTAACACTTAAATAACATATCGTAATTTGAACTACTCTAACATTTAGAAATGTGTAGTACTCTTACTTAAAAGAAAACTAAGATATTCACAATAAGGAATATACCTATCATGTCACTATACGCTGACACAATTTGAAGTATAACAGTCAAAGCACTTCATTTTCCTTATAAATGTCGATTTCGATTCTTCAATCTTTTACGAGGCAATTTAGATATAGACCAACAAAGATTACGGTGAAGTGTTAAATACCCTTTCGTCCTTGACAAAGGTATCGGGTTTAAGTAGTGAGTATGAAATTGTTCAGAGTTTGAGCTTTTGAGTATGGGGTTGATTTTGTTAGAGAGTATTGTGAATACTGATTAAGTTGGGTGAGATACTAATATATACCCGTTTGTTAATCGTTGTAGTGCTAACAACTTGTTTGAATGTCTATTATGTATTGTTTCATAATGTACCGTATGATATTGTATAGTACTGTACTGAATTGTTTTAATATATATATATATATATACTATATTTAGATATAATATCATGTACCAACAATATAAAAAATAAACTTTTAATACTACAAAAAATTATTATATAAAAAGTAGGATAAAAAAATAAAATTATTTAAAAATAAGGACGATAAATTTAATGATATGATAAAATTTAAAAAATTATTAAAATATTAGTACTATTTAAAGTAACACTACAATACAATATTTAAGGAAGTGAAATTCAGTTGCACAAAACATGTCGAAACCTTCTTCCTCGTAAACAAAAAGCTCAAAGAGCTCAAATTTCTGCAACCCTAATGGAATCTGAGAGAGACGAAGCTTCCAATCGACACTCAAAGCGGAGCAAACACACAAAACGTGCTCAATTGCCATCAAATTCAGCCTCCAATCGACATCCAAAGGGAAGAAAACGCACAAAACGAGCTCAATTTCCATCAAATTCAATTCAAGATTCAAATTTGACAATCCCTGCTCTTCCACCAGAACTCATCACTGAAATCCTCTCAAAACTTCCAGTCAAATCTCTCTTGAAATTCAGGTCTGTTTCAAAATCTTGGCTTGCTATAATCTCTAGCCCTGAATTTATCAAGACCCATCTGAGCTTATCAGCTAATAAAAACAAGGAAGAAACCCACCATATGCTTATATTAGGTCTTAGTGGACCTAAATGGAAATTTAAAGATTGTCCTCTTAGTTCTTTATTTTGTGACTCTGTTGTTAACGAGGTTTTTGACTTGGTTTATCCCATTAAAAATGCCAGTAAAGATATCAGTATTGTGGGTTCTTGCAATGGATTGATTTTGCTTGCCCACTATTCCGAATATTCTTTACTATGGAATCCAACAATTAGAAAGTGCAAGAAATTGCCTGATTTTAGACCTAGATTGAAGATAAATAACTATGCCGTATATGGTTTTGGATATGATGAGTTCCATGATGATTATAAGGTAATAGGTATTTTTAATAATTATGGCGGTTCAGATTACGTGGAGGTCAAAATGTATAGTCTAAAGAGTGATTCTTGGACTAGCGTTGATTATTGTGGGGAGATATTAAATGCCTCAGGATCTTCTCAAAAAATGAAACTAACTGGTTCAGGTTTGTTTGTAAATGGGAAGCTTCATTGGGATACTATTACTTCTGGTCCAGTTGTGCGTACGGGCAAGAACATCATTTCTTTTGATTTAGCTAATGAGAAATGGGAAAAGTTGGAGAAGCCCTTAGTTGGAGAGAATGAATTGTGTGTGGGAATGATGGGAAGTGATCTTTCTGTCTTTTGTGGTTATGAAGAAACTTATTTAGGTGCTTGGGTTATGAAGGAGTATGGGGTTAAAGAATCTTGGGTAAAGATGTTTACCATCGAGTATCCAAAAGGTCAATATTTGTATCCACCCTTTTTCATGTCAAGTAAACGTGAAATATTGGTGGTGTTTGGATCAACTTTCATGATATACAGTTCAAAAGATCACTCGGTCAGATACACATATGTTACTAACTCTGGTGATTGTTCTCTTATGGAAATCTATATTGAAAGCTTAGTTTGTCCTTTTTCTACTGAAGGGAGAGAGAACGCAACAAAAGAACGGGAAAAGCTTAGATCAAAACAATCTGAGTAACAAATAACTTGTAAGAGTACTTTCTTCTCAAGTGCTTTTAAATTCTGTTTGTTATTTCAAATGAAGAACAAGACGCGTATGTGAAGGATATGTTTAAACCATCCTGATTTTGGACTAGTTTTGGGCTGCTAATCGCTAGATGTATATTTTACTCAAGACTAACTTCTCATTCTTTTACTTTTTTGGTCAATAAAGGATTAATCTTTTTTCACTTTGACAGTAACATTGACATAACCAAGATGCATTGCAAGGATAAAGCATTTTAGGAAAACTAATTTTAGTTGCTTTTATTTGTTTTTTTTTAATTTGGGGGGGAATACAAAATAACAAGCATATAGGAGAAAAAGAGTTTCGGATGAACTTCGTTTAAGAGGGTCCTATCTATTCGAAGGTAGTGAGGATTGAAGTGCAAGTTTTTGTCATCTTTGTTATTTGGACGAGAACTATTCCTCCTTTAAATTCTTTTATCCTGTTTCTAAACAGAGTGGCAAATTGTATTATAGTTTTTCTCTTTTTGAGAATTCGTATATATGCTGTTCCATCTTTCAAAAGGTTAGAAGTTAAAATATTTTGGTGCATTTCATGACAGGGTGGAGGCACCTGGGCTGAAGTGTCATCCGACACCAATTCGTCGAAATTCCTTCAATGTTATATACAATAGATATATTCCAAAATCTCTCTCTTTAACCCACTCACTAGGGTTCAAGTCACCCTTCCACCGAGGAATAAGTTCCCTGATGTAAGAAAGTATTGTGCGAAGAAGTTTGGCTCTGAATATGCGCTTAAAAACTGGAATGGCCGTACTGAAGCTTTCTTTTCTCAAGCTTGTAATTTTATGGTTGCTGCTATGAGCTATCTATGGTGTTCATCGTTGGTTGGCCTACTGCAAACTTGGAGATTAAAAATGGACATCCGTTTCCGAAGGTCAGACAGGATACGAAGATGCTATTTTTAATGAGGAGAAGTTATATGCTGTGACACTTGAAAATGACGTACATGTATTCGAGTTGTCTGCACCTTATTCGAAAAAAGTTGAAACTGTAGAACCACCAACAAAAAAAGAGTTTCATGGAAAGAGCTACTTGGTCAATACTTCAATTGGGCTGCTCCAGGTTCACCGATATTTCAGATCCTTGGGGAGAGGTTGGGATATCCGTTATCAAACAATCCGCTTCAAGTTATATATGTATGAATCTAGCAGTCGAAGTTGGTATAAGGTGGAAAATATAGGTGAAAATGTGTTGTTTTTGGGATTAAACCATTTGATCATATTGTTCATGCTTAGACTAGCTATTTGTTATGTTGAGCAACTCTTATCATGTTTTACGGAATTTGGTATTGATTGAGTATTGACTCAAAGTTGAAGTTGGTATTTTGGAACTAAATGTTGAAGTAAGACTAGTTCTTGATATTTCTATCTCTTTGTTGTTATTATAAGTTGGGAGGTTATGACATTTGGTTCTTTGACTTGGATAGTAGACGTATAGAGGTCTGACGATACAATGATAACGTCAAATACTGGCAGTGGCTGTGGCCAACACCAATTTGGTACATAGACAACCCTCAAGATTTCATAAAGGAGTAGTCTTTGGGCCTTTGACAAGGACAAAGATGGAACGGAAGAACATGGTTTACTAGATATTTTTTCATGCATTTAGTTTCATATACAATCAAACCTCTCTATAACAACATCCTTATATAACAACACTTCTCTATAAAAGCCAAGTTTTTCTGGAACCAAATCTCATGTTATATTATAATATTTGTTTTCTATAATACCAATTCGCTGTAACATTCAAAAATATCCGGAATAAACGAGGCTGTTATAGAGAGGTTTGGCTGTACACTAATTTTATTCTATTATATATAACTAGTAAATTTGACCGCGGTTCGCGCGGTTTTATAGAACATACATAATTCATCAAAAGACCATTATGCTAAAGACTAATTTAGATATTATCCCTCTTTTTATGAGAGCAAAAACACTTATATAGCATATTACTGTTGGGTTAATTTTATAATTTTGGTTTATTTTGAGCAGATACTTCTATGTATTATATGAAGTTTATGTAAGTGTCATCTAATTGATAAAGATCTAAATAGTACTAAACTATATAATACTCTAATTAAAATGATATAAACTAAAGCTACCAATTGTACGAAGAAAAAGATATAAACTAAAGTTAGTTGTGTATGTTGAGAGATAACATTGTACATAATTGAAGTAAAGATGTCTTTGATAAGCAACAAATAAATCATTATGACGACATCCTCCTCTTGCCCTTGCAACATAAAATCTGGAACTTTTCTGTTGTACTTATATATACTATGATTTTGAAATAGATAAAAATCAAAATTGTCACAAATGTCTTTGGTAAAGAAAAAAGGAAGACCCAAAATATTTGTAAAGAGGAAGAAAAAGAAAAAAATAGAAAACCATAAGGTATCTTAAATTTTGAATTAAATATTTAATTTGGGGGTTATGAAAAGCATCGGAGTTATGGACATTATTAAGAGTGGAAGTTAAAGAGGTTTGAGTTACGAAAATAAAAATTTTAAAACAAATAAAGGACCAAAGATAAATACAAATTGTCATAAATTTACATATTAAATATTTGGGGGTCGTGGATACGAAAGACATGAGAGTTATTAAGATTATTAAAAGTATGGATTATGAAGATAATGGGGTGAGAGTTACGAAAATATAATAATGATAAAAAAACTAAAAAAAGAGAAAAAAGATAAATAAGTTGCTTGGCCTAACCTCCTTTCCTATTGCCCACTCTTTAATTCTAAGGTTGCTTTATCATTGCCCTGGCGGGTAATGCAACTTTCTCTGCATCACATACCACCACATAGCATTGAGCTTTGTAAGCTCATCAATGAAGATTTTTAAGGAATCATAACATAGCATAAATGCAAGGCTGTCAATCACATGCAATGGAGATCCCATCGTAACAACCTGCATAGATTAGAATTGCCATTGTGCAGGTTATAGTATCAAATTAATGAGTATACATTACACTGATATATATAAAAGAATAATATATTCTGTAGGTATATGGTGATGGCTACTGTCAAGAAAGGAAGCCTGATTTAAGGAAGAAAGTCATGTCTGCTGTCATTGTTAGACAACGTAAACCTTGGCGACGAAAGGATGGTGTCTTCATGTACTTGGAAGATAATGCCGGTGTTATTGTGAATCCCACGGGAAAATGAAAGGTTCTGCTATCATTGGTCCAATTGGAAAGGAGTGTGCTGGTTTATGGCCAAGATTGTTGGTGCAGCTAATGCAATTTTCTGAACAAAGATTCAACATGCAGATTTTGTAATTAGTATTTGTGACGACCCAAAGGGTCATCACTTGCTTTTAATTGAATTCCGTGTCTCCGAGGCCTTGAAAACCTCATTTAGAGTCGCCTCGATTTGCGTTCGCAGTCCGGGCGCTTAGCCGGAAAGCTTAAATATGAAAATTTGTGAAAAATGCTAAGTTTTGATGTTAAAATGAATAAATTTGACTTTGGTCAACATTTTGGGTAAACGGACCCGGACCCGTGATTTGACAGTCCCGGAGGGTCCGTAGGAAAATATGGGACTCGGGCGTATGCCCGAAATCGAATTCCGAGGTCCCGAGCCCGAGAAATGAATTTTTAAAGGAAATTGTTTTTCTGAAATTGTTAAGGAAAATTGAAATGAAATTTGATTAGAACGTATTGGTATCGGGCCCGTATTTTTGTTCCGGCGCCAGGTAAAGGTCTTATATATGATTTAAGATGTTTCTGTAAAATTTGGTGAAAAACAGACGTCGTTTGACGTGATTCGGACTTGAAATCCTAAATTGGAAACTTGATGAAGTTTGAGAAAAAGTTCTTGATTTTGAGGTTTGATTCATTGTTATTGAGGTTATTTTGGTGATTTGATTGCACCGATAAGTCCGTATGATGTTTTTGAGTTAGTACGTATGTTTGGTTAGGAGCCCCGAGGGCTCGGGTGAGTTTCGGATAGGTGTCGGAGTGTTTTGAACTTAGAAAAAAAATCTGGTTTTCTGCAGCTTTTTGGTGTCCAGTGATTTGTACTATGCGATCGCATAAGTAGGCTCGCGATCGCATAGAGTAATGTTCAGGGGTTCAGTTTTGTTCTATGCGATCGCATAGTGTTAAGTCTGAGAGGTCCTATATTTTCCTCTATGCGATCGCATAGTGCTATTCGCGATCGCAATGCCCAGCCTGTTTCTTCTATGCGATCGCAGTGCTCTGTTCGCGATCGCAATGACCATTTTCTCCTTACACTATGCGATCGCATTACATTCTTCACGATCGCATAGGCCATTTTGCCCAGTTATTTTAAAAGACCAAAAACAGAACCCATTACGGGATTTTACCAAAATTTCACAAACTCTTTCTTCTCCAAGGTTCTTAGGCGATTTTTGAAGCATTCTTTCACCAAAACCTCTTGGGGTAAGTAATCTTTAACTAGTTTTCTTTCATTTTCATCAACATCTATTAGATTCTAGGCTTAAAACATGGAATTAAAGGTAGAAAATTAGGGATTTGGGTAGAACTAGGGCTTTTTGATTAATTGTGATTTAGACCTCGTTTTGGGGTCGAATTCTGAAAATAATTATATATTTGGGCTCCTGGGTGAATGAGTGATTTGATTTTGGTCCGAACCTCGTGTTTTGACCAAGCGGGCCCGGGGTCGATTTTTGGGTTTTTCGGAAGAATGATTAGAAAGCTATAATTAAGCATTGGAATTGAATTGTTTAGCATTTATTGATGTTATTAAGTCGATTATGTATAGATTCAATTGATTTGGAGCCGAATTCGAAAGGAAAAGCAGTGTTTGAGGCTTGAGCTGGCCGTGGAAGTTCGAGGTAAGTGTTTGGTCTAACCTTAGCTTGAGGGATTAGGAGTTGTGTCCTATTTGCTATTTGTTTCTTGTTGAGTACGACGTATAGGCATGGTGACGAGTATCTATACGTTGGTGTCGAGCATGACCGTGAGTCTTATATTGTGATTTTCATGACTTCGTTGTATTATTCATGCCTTGGTGAGTATTTCTATTTGTTGTGTAAAGTTGTGGAAAGGATTGTGACTTATGAACATTGAGGAGCGATGGCTCCAGTTGTAGAACGAATTGTGAAAGTATAAGTGACAGTTGAACCTCTAGAGCATTGGCTCGAGTTGTGAAGTGAACTGTGAAGTAAAAGTGAGTAAGAGAAGAGATCATTATGTTGCTCCCTTGCCGGGCTATTGTTGAGTTGTGGTCCCCTTGCATTGTGTTCTTAATTGATGTTTCGGATGCTTAGGTTGATGATTCTTTGTGTTGGGTAGGGATTTTGGTTATAGCTGAGGTAGTTAGGTGTCGGAATAAGTTTGGTTATAGCGGAGGTAGTTAGGTGTTGTGACAAGTTCGATTATAGCTGAGGTAGTTGGATGTTGGAATAAGTTGAGTTATGGTTGGAGTAGTTAGATGTTGGAATAAGTTGGTTATAGTTGTTTGTTCGTTGTTGGGTTAAGTTTGGTTATAGCTGTTTCTTCCTTGCCGGGTCATATTTTCTTATGTTGTCGAATCCCTCGCCGGGTTAGTGTAGACCTTATTGACTCCTTGTCGAGACTCTCGTTATAATTGTAGATATTATATATGGATCGGGTTGCACGCCGCAACAATATTATATACGGATCGGGTTGCACGCCGCAACAAAGATATAATAAAATGGGAGCGGGTGGTACGCCTACCACAAGATATAATAAAATGGGAGCGGGTGGTACGCCTACCACAAGATATAATGAAATGGGAGCGGGTGGTACGCCTACCACAAGATATAATGAAATGGGAGCGGGTGGTACATCTACCACAAGATATAATGAAATGGGAGCGGGTGGTACGCCTACCACAAGATGTGAAAAGAAAGTGAAATCTGCCTTGTTTTCCTTACTCTTGTTAGGGGTTGGATTTTGATTCCTTTATATTTCTTTTGATATTCTGTTTTTACATGTTATTCCCCGGAGCATGTTTCCCCCTCCCATCTCTACTTGCTTATTTCTGCTTTACTTTCCGTTGTATATCATATAACTGCACAGGTTTATTTGATAGTCTGGTCCTAGCCTCGTCACTACTTCGCCGAGGTTAGGCTAGGCACTTACCAGCACATGGGGTCGGTTGTGCTGATACTATACTCTGCACTCTTTTGTGCAGACCCCAGTGTTGTAGACTTCGGACCGCGGTGTGATTGTTGACCCTTGTTCATCAGGTGACCCGAGGTAGCCCTGCAGATGTCCGTAGGCCTTGGCATCTCTTTCTATTTACTTTCCTGTTTCTTACATGTAATTCCAGAGATAGTGTTGTATTTAATTCTTTCAGACCTTTACTTGTAGTATTCTTAGACCGTCTGTGAAACTGTGACACCAGTTCTGGGTAGTTGAGACTCAAATAGTTGTAAAAGATATTCATGCTCAGATGGTTTATTGTTTTCTTCCGCTTATGTTATGTTCCGTTGTTCAAATGTTAATTTTTCGTATTTGTTAAAGAGAATAAAATTGGTAAAAAGGAAGATGGTTCAATAATTGGCTTGCCTAGCTCACATTAGTAGGCGCCATCACGACACCCGAGGGTGGAAAATCCGGGTCGTGACAAGTTGGTATCAGAGCTCTAGGTTACGTGGGTCTCACAGTTCACAGACAAGCTTAGTAGAGTCTGAGGGATCGGTACGGAGACGTCTGTATTGATCCCCCAGAGGCTACAGAGTTAGGAAAAGTTTCACTTCTATTATTCCCTGTCGTGCGATTTTGTTCTCTCAATGCTAAATTGAAACCTCCACTCTTGTCCTTTCGCGAATGGCGAGGTCATGTACCGCTTCTTCAGCCGAACAGCAGCACAGACCAGTGATAGATCAGCTACGTCTTCGGAGACTTTGTGGAGGTTGGATAAGTTTCATCAGGCTCTTCACCACTACATTTAGCGGTACATCTACTGAGGATCCCCATGATTATCTAGACAGTTGTCATAAGGTTCTCGGGAATATGGGGATCGTGGAGATCAATGGGGTCGATTTTGCCACTTTTTGCTTGTCTGGATCCGCCAAGACCTATTGGAGAGATTATTGATTGGCTATATCAGTTAGGGCATCAGCTTTGTCTTGAGAACAGTTCACGCAGCTATTTCTGGAGAAGTTTCTCCACATCACTCAGAGAGAGGTATTAGAGGGGGAGGTAGAGGTATTAGAGGTGGAGGTAGAGATGCTAGAGGTGGAGGTAAAGGTATTAGAGGTGGATGTGCAGGTACTGCTCTTATTTGTGATAGAGATGCTTCAGTGTTGTTTGATCCGGGGTCTACGTATTCGTATGTGTCATCCTATTTTGCCCCGTATTTGTTCATGCCTAGTGATGCATTGGGTATTCCTGTTTATGTGTCTACACCGGTGGGTGACTCTATTGTGGTTGATCGAGTCCATCATTCTTGTGTTGTGGTGATTGGGGGTCTGGAGACTCGTGTAGATTTGTTGCTTTTAGACATGGTTGACTTCGATACTATATTGGGGATGGACTGGTTATCACCCTATCACGCTATCTTGGACTGTCATGCCAAGACTGTGACCTTAGCTTTACCGGGTATGTCTCGTTTAGAGTGGAGAGGGACTCCTGGTCATTCTACTCGCAGTGTTGTCTCGTATGTGAAGGCTCGACGTATGGTCGAGAAAGGGTGTTTGGCCTATTTGGCATATGTTCGTGATTCTAGTGTCGAGATCCCTTCTATTGATTCTGCGCCCATTGTTCGTGAGCTCCCTGAGGTATTTCCTTCAAACCTGCCGGGTATGCCACCCGACAGGGATATTGACTTCTACATTGATTTGGCTCCGGGCACTCAGCCCATTTCTATCCCGCCGTATTGTATGGCCCCGCCGGAGTTGAAAGAGTTAAAGGAACCGTTACAAGATTTGCTTGAGAAGGGTTTCATTAGATCCAATGTCTCACCTTGGGGTGCGCCGGTGTTATTTGTCAAGAAGAAGGATGGGTCAATGAGACTGTGTATTGATTACCGGCAATTGAACAAGGTAACGATCAAGAATAAGTATCCACTGCCGAGGATTGATGATTTGTTCGACCAGCTTCAAGGTGCCGGGGTATTCTTCAAGATTGACATGCGATCTGGCTACCATCAGTTGAGGATTAGGGCATCCGATGTCCCTAAGACAGCTTTCCGCACTCGGTATGGGCATTATGAGTTCTTGGCTATGTCATTCGGATTGACGAATGCCCCAGCAGCTTTCACGGACTTGATGAACCGAGTGTTCAGGACTTATTTGGATTCATTCGTGATAGTTTTCATTGATAATATATTGATATATTCCCGCAGCCATGAGGAGCACGAGCAGCACCTTAGAGTGGTTCTTCAGACTCTAAGGGATAGTCAGTTATATGCCAAGTTCTCTAAGTGTGAGTTTTGGCTGAGTTCAGTTGCATTTCCTCCCAAATGCTAACTTCCACAATAGGCGATAAAACGCTCCCGGGTCATCCAAAACCCGATCCGGGCATACACCCAAGTCCGAAATTATCGTACGAACCTACTGGAACCTTCAGATTCCGATTCCGAGGTTGTTTACTTTGAAATCCCATCCTAGTCAATTCTTAACTTAAAGCTTCCGAAATGAGAATTTCCTCTCCAAGTCAACTCCGAACTTCCCGAAATTCAATTCCGACCACGCGTGCAAGTCATAATACCTGAAATGAACCTACTCATGGCCTCATACTGCTGAACGGGGTGCTAGAGCTCAAAACGACCGATCGTGTCATTACACCTAATATTTTAGGCAAATAACATTGCAGGAGCTTTAGTATTCTAGATTTGTTTCCAAGGATTGTTTGATAAATGGTTTGCCTCATTCATAGACATATTGTAGCATGCCTTTATAGTGAATATACTATCTATTTTCCCTTTTCCAAAAAACCTGGTCCTCACTGTTGTTTACACCTTTAAAATTAGAGAGCATCTCAAAGTATTCAGCTATTTCGCGGATCTCCAATCACTGAGATTTCATTTGAAATTAACATCCCAACTGTTGCCTTGTCTGCCTTGTGCTGTTTTAAGATCGATGTTTGACAGTTTCTATTTAAATATCCGTTAAGGAACTTGTTATTTTCATTCCTTTTCTTTTCTTGTTGCAGTGACTCATAGCATGGATGAAACTATACAAAGTGAAAATGGTGGGAACAATGTAACATGGAGGACCAAAATAGTCCTCTGTAATATAGATTCAACTAGGCTGATAAACTGCCTAATAACCGCCCGATAATAGCTAAATCGATATCAATTCGCCCGGGTGGCTAGTAGATATTAACATTTAAAAGCCGATAACGGATAAGCCGAACCGTTATGTCACGACCCTGCTGAGAACTTTGAAATTGACATCACTGAGGCCTCTTGGCCTCCCTCTCCTCTCGCTCCTGGCGACGAACCAACTCAATCTCGCGAGCGATATCAACAACCTCCTCAAAAGTAGCACCTGACACCCTCTCCATGGTCATGAGAATCCGAAGCTGATATGTGAGGCCATCAACGAACCTCCTGATCCTCTCTCTATCCGTAGAAACTAACCAAATAGCATCGAACTTCTTCAAAGTCCGTGGTAGCCCAACTAGAAAGTCCATGGTGATCCGCTCCCACTTCCACTCTGGAATATCCATCTGCTGACTCATATTTCACCTGCTGACAATTGAGACACCGAGCTACAAATCCCACAATGTATTTCTTTATCCTCCTCCACCGATAATGCTGTCTCAGATCCCGATACATCTTCGCGACACCCGGATGAATTGAATACTGCGAGCTATGGGCCTTCTCTAAGATCAACTCCCGAAGCCCATCTACATTGAGCACACATATCAGGCCCTGCATCCTCAACACCCCATCATCACCAATGGTCACATCTCTGGCATCATCGTGCTAAACTCTATCCTTAAGGACAAGCAAGTGAGGATCATCATACTGGCGCACTCTGATGCGATCAAACAAGGAAGACCGAGAAATTACACAAGCCAATACCCGACTAGGCTCCAAATATCCAACCTCACGAACAGATTGGACAAGGCCTGAACATCAACTGCAAGGGGTCTGTCCCCAACCGGAATAAATGCAAGACTGCCCATGCTTATCGCCTTCCAGCTCAAGGCATCGGCCAATACATTGGCCTTCCCCAGATGGTACAAAATAGTGATATCATAGTCCTTTTGCAGCTCCAACCATCTCCGCTGCCTCAAATTGAGATCCTTCTGCTTGAACAAGTGCTGGAGGCTACGATGATCAGTAAACACCTCACAAGACACACCATGCAAATAATGCCTCCAAATCTTCAACACGTGAACAATGGCAGCCAGCTCCAAATCATGAACAGGGTAGTTCTTCTCATGGGGCGTCAACTGACGAGAAGCATAAGCAATAACTCTACCTTCCTGCATCAACACACATCCAATACCCACTCTCGAAGCATCAGAATACACTATATATGAACCTGAAGCTCATGGAAAAACTAACATTGGAGTCGTGGTCAAGGCAGTCTTGAGCTTCTGAAAGCTAGCCTCACACTCATCCGACCACTGGAATGGAGCACCCTTCTAAGTCAACTTGGTCAAGGGTGATGCAATAGATGAAAATCCCTGAACGAACCGACGGTAATAACCCGCCAATCCAAGAAAACTGCGAATCTCTGTGGCTGAGAACGGTTTGGACCAACTCTGAACCGCCTCTATCTTCTTCGAATCAACCTGAATACCCTCACTGGACACCACGTGCCCCAAAAAAGCCACTGAATTGAATCAATACTAGGAGCCTCTGCACTGACATCCCTCACGAATAACAACTCAAGTCATTCCATGATTCTTATACACCTATAAAGCATAACACGACCCCTATCCAAAATTTCCTTTACTCGAGTCATCCTCGATCCAAACCCCTGCAATCCACAACTGATTCACTGGTATACCTTAAATTGAAACCGATACAACACATAACTGTGCAATCAACTAATCAATAGCAGACTCCCCCACTTGGCTCAAAGCCATAGGTCAAAACACACAAAACTCACGGTGCCCATACTCCAATACTGCCATAATACCATAGTCAGATTAAACTTAACCCTTCATAAGCTCGTGCAACACAAGCCATTTAGTACTTCAAATCTTTTGCAAATCTCGCTTTTACCCTCGTAACGGTCAAGCCCACTCTTTTAAGTGATCCAAATTCAACTTGCAACACATATATTTCACTGGTACAAGAGGTCTTCCAACAAACAACAAACGGATCACACAACTTCAGAACACTCCGTAGGAGATAACCTACCTGCTTTGCATCAAACTAACATCTCTTCATACCTTCCACCGTCATAGACATCACGTAATCACTAAATCTTCCTGAGTCTGAACTCATATCGTAACATGAAATCTACTCCACTCCCCCAACTAAACAACATGAAAAGATCCTTCACATACCCCTAACTCGGGGCTATACATCCAATCACGATGGAAATCGAGCACCAAATAGTTCTTTCTACCTTCAAGCAGACCATTCTCGTCACATTCAAATCATATGAACACATCTCGCAGTCATATCATACTCATCACATAGCCATTCAGTCAGCACTTCCACTAATAGGGACACTACCGAACATATAAATCTAAAAGCACGTGCTCACACAATCAACACCTCAGTGCTCAAGCTACAAGCAGAGCCCGACCTCAAGTCCTCCAGACTGGCCCAACATCAACACACAGAAATCACATCTCGCCCCTAGATCATGGACTCGGATATTTTGAAGACAGCTTTCAGGACCCGATATGGTCATTATAAGTTCTTTGTGATATCTTTTGGGCTGACCAACGCCCCGGCAGCGTTCATGCATTTGATGAACAGCGTGTTCCGGCCTTATCTCGACTCGTTCGTTATCATTTTCATTGATGATATTCTGGTATACTCGCGTAGTTAGGAGGAGCACGCGGAGCATTTGAGAGTGGTATTGTAGCGGTTGAGGGAGGAGAAGCTTTATGCAAAGTTCTCCAAATGTGAGTTTTGGCTCAGTTCAGTTCTGAAAGGAAACTCATAAACTCTTAGGCAGCACGGACAGTTTTTGATGATTAGGCAAATGATATTACTAATTGATGTAGCTTGAAGAGGGCATACATTTCAGAAAGGGCAAAGTGATTGAGTTAATAATACATCATTGGTATTGCGGAACTCTCTTGTTTGATCGACTGCTGATATTCGAATTTGCTGGTGGCACAGAAGAATTTTAGGAGTATCCCTCGTGGAGTGATTGGGTATTAGAGGTGTGTTATATTCAGACGGTGGAATTGGTATCAGAGCCTAGGTTACATAGGTCTCACGAGTCATGAGCAGTTTTAGTAGAGTCTCGCGGATCGGTACAGAGACGTCTGTACTTATCCTCGGGAGGCTGCAGAACCTTTAGGAAACCCTACATTCTTGAATTCTTATCGTGCGTCATTGATTTAGCTTGAAATGTAACTCTTGAAATTCCTTCCACGCATTCTTATGCGCGCATGAGCGCTCGGTATCAGTCGTGCATCGACGGATTGGGATTTCCTGATCGAGGGGCGAGATGTGATTTCTGTGTGTTGATGTTGGGCCAGTCTGGAGGACTTGAGGCCGGGCTCTACTTGTAGCTTGAGCACTGAGGTGTTGATTGTGTAAGCACGTGCTTCTGGATTTATATGTTCGGTAATGTCCCTATTAGTAAAAGTGATGACTGAATGGCTATGTGATGAGTATGATGTGACTGCGAGATGTGCTCATATGATTTGAATGTGGCGAGAATGGTCTGCTTGAAGGTAGAAAGAACTATTTGGTGCTTGATTTCCATCTTGATTGGATGTATAACCCCGAGTTAGGGGTGTGTGAAGGATCTTTTCATGTTGTTTAGTTGGGGGAGTGGAGTAGATTTCATGTTACGATATGAGTCAGACTCAGGAAGATTTTGTGATTGCGTGATGTCTATAACGGTGGAAGGGTATGAAGAGATGTTAGTTTGAGGCGAAGCAGGTAGGTTATCTCCTGCGGAGTGTTTTGAAGTTATGTGATCCTTTTGTTGTTTGTTGGAAGACCTCTTGTACCGGTGAAATATATGTGTTGCAAGTTGAATTTGGATCGCTTAAAAGAGTGGGCTTGACCTTTACGAGGGTGAAAGCGAGATTCGCAAGATATTTTTAGTACTAAATGGCTTGTGTTGCACGAGCTTATGAAGGGTTGAGTTTAATCTCACTATGGTATTATGGCGGTATTGGAGTATGGGCATTGTGAGTTCTGTGTGTTTTGACCTATGGCTTTGAGCCAAGTGGGGGAGTCTGCTATTGATTAGTTGATTGCACGGTTATGTGCTGTATCACTTTCAATTTGAGGTATACCAGTGAATCGGTTGTGGCTTGTAGGGGTTGGGATCGAGGATGACTCGAGTAAAGGAAATTTTGGATAGGGGTCGTGTTATGCTTTATGGGTGTACAAGAATCATGGAAGACTTGAGTTGTTATTGGTGAAGGATGTAATGTGCATGGAGCAGGAAATTAATTGTGTCGGCTAGCCTAGTTTCACGATAGGTGCCATCACGACTGGGTCAGTTTTAGAGGTCGTGACACATTAAGAGTAAATAAACACCAAATCCACCTGATAAGCAGCCCTACTTACTCATATATTCACTCCATCATACATGTCATGGATCCTCGAATATACGCTACAGGCACTCCTTTAGCCTCCAAACATCTCCATAGGACCTCTCTTTGGACTTTGTCATAAGCTTTTTCTAGGTCAATGAATACCATATGCAAGTCCTTCTTCATCGCCCTATACTATTCCACCAATCTCCTCACAATGTGAATGGCTTCAGTAGTTGACCGTCCTAGCATGAAACCAAACTAGTTCTTAGAAATGGACACACTACTCCTCATCCTCCCTTCTATCACCCTCTCCAAACTTTCATCGTGTGGCTCAACAACTTGATACCCCTATAGTTGTTGTAGTTTTGGATATCGCCCTGGTTCTTGTACAATAGAATCATCGTACTCTACCTCCACTCTTAAGGTATCTTCTTTGTCCTAAAAATGATATTAAGCAACCTAGAGAGCATTTTCAAACCCGCCTTACCCACACTCTTTCAGAATTCCACAAGGATCTCGTCTGGCCCGGTCGCTCTATCTCTACTCAACCTACGCATAGCCCCTACAATCTCCCTTACTTTTATGTGTCTATAGTACCCAAAATTTTGAAGTCGCTCCGAGTAATCCAACTCACCTAGCTCAATGCTCTTATCTCCCTCTTCATTCAACAGTTTATGGAAGTAAGACTGCCATCTCTGCCTAATATGTGCCCCCTCCAACAGAGCTCTACCCTCCTCGTTTTTTATGCACCTTACTTGGTGTAATTAGTAACATATAATCATAAATTTAAGAAACATTAAAATATAGATAGAAAATCTCAATGGCAATGCATATAAAACTACCGTAACAATTAATTAAATAAACTTAAAACTAAACTCTAGATAAATAGGTGCTTATAGTATATAAAAAATTATCTTAGGTCGTTTACTTGCAAATAAGTTATACTAGAATTATAATGTGAGATTATAATATCGTACAAAATAACGATGTTATTTTAATGGATATGTTTTTATTGGTAAATATTTATTTAATTGAATTAAAAATGGGATACACACGTATAAAACATATATGTTTGTTTTTACTATATGTAAATATAAACAATTTTATTTTCAATTTTAACCCTGATCTTCTTAAGGGGCTTTTGGAGAAGTCCTCCTTGGTTAATTTAACTATTTTATTCAGAAATCACTATTCCTAATCATAATATGACCAAATGACTCGTACCATATTGGTTTGTGCTCAACACGAGGCTACAACCGCTTTCATGGGCTGCTTCCCAGTCCATGGCCTTTTTGTTGTGTTGAGTATGTTTGAGCAAAGTCCCACATGAAAAGTAGAAAGGAAAAAAAAATTATACTTATAAGGAGTTGGATGCTCTTAATGGGTAAAAATTGTCCGGAGCGCCCAATTTGGTCGCCCCCATTTAACCTATACCTATTTTTTTTAAAAGTTTTAACTTGTACCCACTTTTTAAACAACTTCAGCCCCCTTTCTCCTCCTCCTTCTCCTCCTCAAAGTTATATCCGCCCTCAATCCGATAGTTCCATTAGAAGAAATTCAAAGCTTCCTTACCAAATATTTTTTGGTGATGCTGTCAAACTGTTCTATAATTCCAAAAGACCTGAGAAAAACAAGGTATTCAAGACCCACAGTAAGTCAATAGGACTGAAAAAGGTTAAACATGAATAAATAAATGAGAAGAAATTAAATAGGCAACCAGTGGTAGTGGAAAAGTATCCAACAGAGAAACTTCCTAGCTTCTATGTTTAAATGATACTGTCTTTGAATATCAAGTTAACACCATTTGAAGGAGGCAATCCAATCAAACCAAATTGACATCGAATCATATGGAAAGTCAGTTAAAACTTCAACTCTAAGAAGGTTGCAGTTCGCCGGTTACAAACAAAAACTTCAGCTCTAGAGCTGAAGTTTGCCAGTTACAAAACAAAAACTTCAGCTCTAGAGCTGAAGTTCGCCAGTTACAAAAACAAAAACTTCAGCTCTAGAGCTGAAGCTCGCCAGTTACAAATCAAAAACTTCAGCTCTAGAGCTGAAGTTCGCCAGTTACAAAAACAAAAACTTCAGCAATTACAAACAAAAACTTCAGCAAATAGAGAACAAAACTTCAGCTACTATACTTAAGTTCAGCAATTACAAACAAAAATTTCAGCACACTTGGTTCAGCACACTTGCTACTTCAGGCCCGTCTACTAGAATGCTGAAGTTTTGCGTGATTGCCTTTGCTACTTCAGCCCTGTATGCTGAAGTTACGCGAAAAAGTGGGTACGCTTGCAATTTTTTCTGCAAAGCGGGCACAATTTAAAACGTGACCCAAAAAGCGGGTATAGATGCAAATGCCCCTAACTTCATATGAACTGAACGTAAGGAGCAGGTGGAAAACCTCCAATTTATTTTGAGAAAGATCTACCAAATAAAGTTGAAATGGAAGAGATAGACCTAGTCAACAACTTGTTTTGTACAGTGACAATATAATGGAGACAGGCAGGTATATGAACTGTCTATCTAACATTTGAAGCACACTAAAAAGCATTTCCTTGCATATGAAAAGAGTCTAGACAGTATTCATTATTCATTTGTATCATTTGAGCTTTTGCTTAGGATTTCAAGATACTGTCTTTTTTATGTTGATCGATCAATCTCGCCCTGTTCAAGTGATCATCCCGAGCCCATTATCTTAAATATTATTGGTAATGGGCCTAACATTTAACAACAGTCCAAGGAAAATAACACTGCATTGTTGCTCTCAAAATAATAGCAAAAAATATAGATTTTTTGTATATATATACGTTTTTGTATGTTATATACAAAAAATATACAAAATTTATGACTATTGTGGCTATCAGATGTAAACAGTTTCAGCCACGGGAGTGATCTTTGCCCTTTAACGTACCCATATCATGTAGTTTTTGTTTTTTCTCATCAAGATCAAACTTGATGTGAATTCCATGATTTACTTATATTCTCTTCATCTTGGTTATATAAATATACAGACAGGATCGGAAATGTTACTACATACAATTCAATTCCCAGATTTTGTTGACCAAAAAAATAAAATATCCCAGATTCTTGAAAAACGAATTAAGGAAACGTGATTACATAGGGATCAGGAGAGCTTGAACAATGATATTTTTTTTTACAGTCGGGAGAACAAGTAAAAATGAAATAAAAATCTGACAAAAAATTATGATATGCCTATAAATGAAAAGAGGCAAAGGCAAGTCTTGGAGCAACTGTAAAGTCGTTTCCTTGTGACCTATAAGTTACGGATTCGAGCCGTGAAAGCAGCCACTAATGCTTGAATTAGGGTAGGCTGTCTACATCACACCCCTTGAGATGCAGCACGTCCCGGACCCTACATGAACGCAAAATACCTTGTGCACCAGGCTGTCTTATAAATGAAGAGAGGTATCAACATCAGAGTTTTCAAATATACGGTTTGCACTAAAACCTGACCAAAAAGTTCGCGTCTTCATAGCTCTAAAACCTGTTTGATTGCTGTTATTCAAGCTAAGTCCAAGTGAAAGATGATCCTTTTCAGATGGAAAAATTACCATTTCATCATGTTGTAATTCTTGATTCTGTGCAGGAATACAATTCTTGGTTGAAATATTCATCACCTGAGGTTCTGGGAACAATTTGAGTGTCTTGTCTTCTCTTTGTTCTCTTGCTTTTTCCAATTGTCTGAATCTTTCTTGTAATAATGCAATTGAAGGACCTGCAATATTATTAGTATCATTATTCGGCCTTTCCATCGATCGAAAGACTGCTTTAAACAAAATGGATATATAGAGGGGAAAAAGTCTAGAGATCAAGAACAGCTTCAAAATGTGAATACTTATGTTGATTTTGCCTTAGTTTGTGCATATATATATAGGAGAATGGCTAAGTTTTTTTGTGTTGGTTTATTGAAATTTCAGAAATGACGTATTAAGGAGGCAAGAATCAGGCGACTAAGGAAGAAAATCCAAAAAGAAATGTTTAGAATGATTATGTTAAGGTAGGCTGTTTTGATTTGGAAGGGGAGTCTTGGCGTAACTGGTAAAGTTGTTGTCATGTGACCAGGACGTCACGGGTTCAAGTCGTGGAAATAACCTCTTGCAGAAATGCAGAGTAAAGCTGCGCACAATAGACTCTTGTGGTCCGACCCTTCCTCGGACCCCGCGCATAGCGGGAGCTTAGTGTACCGGGTGTTTTTTTTAGGCTGTTTTGATGTGAGTAGAAGGCAGGAGGACTTTTTAGAAGAGGAAAATGGTGAGAAGAAATGTCCAAATATGATGTATGTAGTACTTGGAATATTGTGTTTGAAGGAATAAAGGGTTAGGTATTGTTACGTCGGTATGTTTTTTTTATATATTTTTGTTGAGGCATTGTTTGTTTTATTAATTATGTCTTATGATTTCAACATCCAAATTTTTGAATAGGGGAGGAGAAAGCCATGCAATAAAGACAAATATTGTAGTGGTCATCTTTTATGGAGTTTTTGTTGGTGTGAATGAACTTTCCCTTTCTCATTTTCGTTTTCCTAATGTGGGGAGAATCCAACCAAACATTACTAGAACTTCCCAGAGATAAAGAAAAAACCAAACAAAACATGAATCTAAAGGAACATCAATGTATTAGTCAGAAATAGCATTCAAGGGCAGGGTCTAAATGGTCAATAAAAGGGGATGAAAATCATCAAAAGCAGAGATTAAGTAATTTTTTTCCATCTACCTTAGTTTCGGTGGACAGATCTATCCAGTACCAGTGGAGAAGCCAATAATTTTGCTAAGAGTATTCAAGATTTAATATATATGTATAAAAAGTAATATCTAACCTATATAACATATATACTATATAGTTATCCGGCGAATGGCGTTCGTTATTGCTCCACCCCCAATCGATACTTGTATTGGTAGAAGATAACAGAAATCCAATAATGTACCCATATCATATGATGCTTGTATGATGCATACAGCAGTATTAAGTAAAACGAATAAATGATATGGCACTGAAAGTTGAGATGGCTCCAAATACTAAAGAATAAAATTCATAAAATGCTCATTCAGTAGCGACAATATATATTCGTAATATAAGACAAGATTTGGCATGCATGATTTGGACCTCTTTGAGCCACGCATTCTGTTGGTACTATTTCCACGTAGGTCAACAAAGTTACAGAAACTTCTTCACTTTTCTTTTTTCTTTTTTTTTCTTTTTTGGATTCCACTTTGTTTAGTTTTTTTTTATATCCATCAGAACCTTATCATGTCACACAAGTTGTATTCATCATATCATCTCAAATATTTGGCATCTGATAAGTGTTGAATAAACACATTGAATGTAACCCGACGTGAGATAATACTCAAGGTGCACGCTAGGGCTGTGAACGGATCGGATCAGATTTAGCACATTTCGGATTCGGATTTCGAATTCTAGAAAATGCAATCCGAATCCCATCCGAATTATATCGGATCGGATCGAATTTTAAAGTTGGGTCGGATCGGATTTCAGATCGTATTATTATGCTCAAAGTTGCAAACTAATATGTATATTTTCTTTGTAAACGAGGCAATACATTAAGAAAAATTCATGTTTATGCAATTATGAAAGTACTATGGTGCCAATATAGCTAAATCTAGCAATTGTAAAGGTAATAACTTGGAGGAAGATGTAAAGGAAGTACTGACTATCGGAAATTAAAGTGTACTATTTATACATTGCCCAATAATTTCGGATTTCGGATCGGATCGGATTAAAATATACCAATCCGAATCCGATCCGAAATCCGAATTTTAATAAACACAATCCGAAATCCGATCCAATCCGAAATCCGAAATTGAATGGATCGGTTCGGATTTCGAATATCCGATCCGAATGAACAGCCCTAGTGCACGCAAGTAGATCCAGACACCGCCATTAGCAAAAATAAAACCCAAAAAACTTTTGTGTGTACATATCTTATTAGCTGTAACTATGTCTAAATCAATACAAGTACAAACAGCATCCTGCTCAACTCGAAATCATAAATACAATGACAAAGTAAATGTTCATCAATTGACAAAGATTTCTGAAGCTAAGCAGGATCTATGTACATCAAACTGCTCCTGTTATACCTCCATGTTAATTCAAAAAATGGAACTACACTCTAAAATTTACATGAATCTAGTATTAGAGAAGAAAGAAGAGAAAAGAATGAACCTTTGGACCGAGGTATATGTGTCAAAGAATCAATATGGCTGCTCTAGTCGATGCCTTGAGGCTTGATTCCTACTCCGCTGGACATGAAAAATGCCATAAGCAGGTGAGAATTGACAGCTATCAGAATGGATCCTGCAGTAGAACACAAAGAATAAAATTAAACCCTGATTAATTTCCATCCCGACACCAAAAGATATCAGGCCACAGAGAAGAGTTGTTGATCTTCTGTTTACATATATATCAAGTTTTACATCAACGCAAAGAAGGATGAGGAGGATAGAAAGGGTCCTAGCCTAGCCCTCAAAGATACAAATAGAATGTGCAAATTGAAAAGCTCATTCAGATGTTCTCCATTTATTTTAAAATTTTGCCTTCACATCTCTTTTTTCTTTTTCCTATTTCCATAAGCATCGCTCCAAGTTTTTGGATCAGTGAAGTACGAACTGGGGCACCTTTAAGAAAAGTCAAGAGGTCCCCTAGATGTCTAAGTTACCTAGTCCTATTTTTATTTTATTCTTTTGATAAGCAACAGTTACCTAGTTGTATTAATACTGGCTTTCCTTGATCTCCATGCTAGGTTCCATTCTAATAGCGGGGGAACATATACAGAAATAGATATACAGGCAAGACTATGTACAATGGAAGTTAATCATTTCCACAAGCCAATTACTTACATCTCCTTTCCCTTTACATTCCCAACTACCAAAAATATCTATTTCTTCTCATCAACATTCATGTCTATAAGGAAGGCAAAGCAAGAGGGGCTTTGAAGCACCAGGAGAGAAATGGAAATGAAAAACAACAAGATACAGTAGAGCAAACAACTTTATAGACGAAGAGACGAAAGGCTTCATTTTTTTTGTTCCATGTGCAAGTTCTTTTCCTGCTATTCAGATTAAAAATTTCCGTGCTCCCTTCTCTTCTCCTCCTTTTACCACTACGGCTCCTTTGCACTAAATTAGAAGTTCTTCATTTTGAGTTCTCAAGTCAATTCATGGATAATATAAGTAAAGGGTGATTATTCCTTCCTGTTACTACTGTAGTTGTTGTCAATACAATAGTATTGTTATTATAATGAGTGAACCATAATCTTTCTAGGCTAATTAATAGAGAAAAGGACATAATTTTGTTAACTAAAGCTAATTTTCTTGTGGAGATCCAAAAATTCTAGATAAATCAAGTTTCTATTTAAGTAAAAGTGAAACCCCCAAATAAAAGTGGTACAGAAAAGGTTGGTATCTGGAGAAAATAAGACTTCCTATGAGGAGTATCCGATCATCTCAGTGTTTGAAAAAGAGATCGCTTCGTCGCTTTAAGCGCGAAGCGACCAGCCATCGTTTTTCCCAGCCCGAGGCAACTCGACCAGGTGAAGCGTGCGCTTCAGTTGAAGAAGCGACGAAGCGATGAAGAGACAGAAGCGACGAAGCGCTCGCTTCTGTTAAGAGGGGCCTTTTTTACAAATAAAAAAAAAGTTTGGGACTGTTTTTTTTATTATACAAAACAGACCCCTAAGACCAAAATTGATCATTTCTCTCTTCTTCGATCGACATTGCTGCTGCTAGGGTTTCAACTTCCTCCATCCAATCCAGGTAATTTTTCTTCTTCTCATTTTTTTCTTTCTTCTTCTTGTTCCCGTCCAGCGTCTGCCCTTTTTTTCTTTCTTTTTCCTTCTTTTTTCCTTCTTCTACTTCTCTTCTCTTTTTCACTTTTTCTCCTCCAGCGTCTGCACAGCTAGGGCAGGCGCTGTTTTTTTCTTTTTCCCCTTTTATTCTTCTTAATTTTAATATGTATTTTAGTTTATAGAATTACTTATTATATATATGTGTTATATTTTTCAGTTTATTTGATTTTTTAATGTGTATTTAAGTTTATAAAATTAATTATTATATATATATATATATATATGTGTGTGTGTGTGTGTGTGTGTTATATTTTAGTTTATTTGATTTTTTTAATGTGCATTTCAGTTTATAAATTAATTATTATATATATTATATGTATTTTAAGAATTGCGCTTCACTTCAATGAAGCGTGCGCTTCGCTTTTGAAGCGAGGCGAGCCCCTGTCGCTTTTTTGCGCTTCGCGCTCTCAAAAACACTGGATCACCTACAATAAATAGGATCCCAAAGGTACTCCAGTTTTTCACAAAATAAGAGCAGTGACCCTCTGCTATAAATAATGAACTTCCAATCTCTTCGAAAGTCTGATTCCTTCCTCTCCAAACGTCATGAGTTTTAAATAAGCAACTTCTGATTCCTTTCTCTCCAAACGTCATGAGTGTTAAGTAAGCAACTTCCATAAGCTCTTTTCATTCTCTTCCTACTAGTTGCCCAACTAATAAACAAGCCTTTCAGTTGCTGTCATTACCTAGTCAATACCAAACAGGCTCCAAATTGTAGAGTCCAAGCTCTTTCCTTCTCTCTTTATTTTTTTGGATGACATTGGTGTCGGGTCAATTTGCGGACACCTCGACCGTTCTATCAGGTACCTGCTACCTTCCACCAGCATAAGTACCGGGTAACTCAGCCTTTCCTTTCTCTTCCTTCTAACTGCTCGACTTAAAAACAAGGCTTTAACAGTTGCCAATATTACCTATTTCGTATCAAACAGGTTCCGAATTGTATCGACGGCCATAGAAACTGTCAGTGCAACAATAAGTGGATCACATCTTTCCCTTATCTCTTACACATATAACACCAACTGATGAGTGATCTTTCTCTTCCTCAGATTTTTGGTAGCAAAGATGGCGCCCCTAGCTGCCAAACAAACAAAGACTTAGGGGTCGTTAGGTTGGGAAACAAGTCAAAGCAGGATTAGTTATCCCGGGATTAGTTATTTCGGGATTAGTTATTACGGATAACTAATTCCGAGATTAGTTATACCACGATCTTATCCCAATCAAACGTGGGATAAACTCATTTCAAATTTAATCTCCGGATTAATTATCCCTTACCTCTCGCACCATACAAGCCCTTAAAAGTTTTATTTGCACCCTTGGTGCTATACTAAGGACTACAGAAAGTCCCTGTCCCGCCCTTCTCAGTAACCTGTGAGAGAGAGAGACTTGACTGTGAAAATCCTTTGCTCTGTCCTTCTCACTTCCAGGACCTCTGACCTCAGTGAAAAGTCGAATATTGATCTAGCACTCCTTATCATCTAAGGTTGTCCACACAATCAGATGTCCAAAATGAACCCTTCAGACTTCAATCTAGCGAAGGTTCACCACAGCTTAGACTGCCTCACAGCCCCAGATTGATAAATGGGAATCTTTATTTCTCTGAAAAGCAGCTCAGTTGAACCACTCTCCCGGATGATAATCATGTGGATTAGGGTTCACATACACAAGAAAAACTTGATATCTTTGAAGATTCTCATACCGCAATAAAAAGTTAAATACAGGTGTTGGCAAATACATTTTGAAAGAGCATTATGGAGCTGTCTAGTATAAATGTAGTTATCCTATTTCAGCCAGCCTATCTCATCGTGATTTGAAATACTTGCAACTAAACATTCAAGAGCATTCAACTTCTATGTAATCTGCAGTGAAATCGATTTGATACTGAACAAGAAAGCCTTATACTGCTCCATTTAAAAAAATAAAAAAAAGGAGCCTTATACTGCTTGACACATTTGTTCTGTTATATCTTACCTTATAAAAAGAAAGTACTGTTTGACACATTTTCCTCCACTACCTCCAGGAGTCACTAGGGGCGTAAATTGCTGAGATTTAACATTCAATCTAGAAACGAGAGAATAATCATGGAAACTGAAACTTCCTTCCTCATAAAATAGCCGCTTTCCTTCTAAATGATTTAGTTCCATACTAAACAAGCTGATTCTTAGAATAAAAGGGAGTGAGACCTTTAGAGATTCACCGCTACTCATAAACTTTGAGCGAAAGTATGAGACACACCAAATATAAAGGGTTTTATGATCAAGGGAGAAGAAGTTTCTTCTTCAGTTTTTTCCGTTGTATTGAGCATGAAAAGGCAGATTATCTTATTCTTATGTCATGCTTCACTTAAACTTCATTAAGAAGCACGAATGTGGTGGGGGTGGCAGTGGAAATTTATATACCTTTTTCCTTTTCATTGTTTATGTGATCAACCATCAATGGGAGTGAACCCGATGCAAAGATTGCAAAAGACAACTGCCTATTCTGATTATTTGTATCAAGAGGTTAATATGAAAACACTACTATGTTCGGATACATGAATATCAGACTGCTGCTGCTGTTTGTTGTCAGGGTAATTGATAATCTTTAAGGCTATTAATCCTAGATGAACTATCTTCTCTGATGGCAGAACGCTTGATGACTAAGTATCTGAGATTCTGAAAGCATAAGGAACTAAGGAAGGAGCTTTTGTTTTGTGGATAAGGAATGAACTTAATTATCTGTTACTACTAGTCTACTACAATGTACCATCAATTCATACACGCTCCTTCCATTTCGCTAACTGAAGATTCTTCACGATTTGTAATATTTGAATCTTTCACTGCTTGGTGTTGAATGTTCATCTCATTTTGATAAACTGCATTAAATCTTTCTTCCTATTTTAGAAAGAGGATTATTCCTAATGAACATGCACCAACTATTCATACAAATGTCTGAATAGATTATTTTTCCAAGCAAATGATGTCAGAAGTCCCAATTTTTTTTTTTTGAAACTGGTAACTTCAGAAGTCCCAAAATTGAAACAACCACATACCCAATATAATTCCACAAGTGGGATCTGGGGAGAGTAGTGTGTATGCAGCCTTACCCTACCTTGTGCAGGTAGAGAGGTTGTTTCCGATAGACCCTCGGCTCAAGCAAGCATGTATAACCAATCACAACAGAACAGAGAGATTTTTTTTGAAATTTTACAAACAAAAAAAAACCCGAAAGTTAACATAGCTATTATAACTGACTATCATGCTGGAACTGACGTATAAATGCTGTATAATCACAGATGGCAAGAAAGTGTATACTAATCTAGATACTTAAAAATGACTTCAAAAGAAAGAACCAATATATCCTTCTCAAAAAAAGAAAGAACCAATATATTGTACTGCTTCAACTATTCCCCCCAAAAGCCGCTTTGTTTGTTTAATTTTACTATAATAAGCAAACTTAGGCAAGAGAAAACAAAGTTTTAAAAGTCAATCTCACGCACCTTCTCATTTGACCTGCAAAGGTCAGCTCCTTCAACATGAAGCTCAGCCAGAACTCAGCTTACTCGCATTTGAGGAGCAGCTTCTGAAACAGAAGATTTTTTTCTGCTTAGCTTCCTCTTCAAACAAGCTACAGAGAAAGTAGTTGAAGCAACCATACATGAGAGGCTATATTGTTAGATGAAAAATAAACTTACCTATTTCTGATTAGTGGAGCTGCAGATCAATTGCACCTCAAAAAATTCATTTGACTTGCATCATTTAACCATCTAGTTTAGACAATTCTCTTGCCAAGATAACATATGTCTGGAAACTAATAGTGCAGCTCTTGGACTCCATGACATGAAGAAGCTTCATGCACAATTCAGATTCTCTCTCCTTCAGTAAACCATCAATCAGAATGGTCCAAACAATCTCATCACCGTTCCACTGTTTCCCAAGCATGTTTTCAAATAAAACTTCAACTTCTTTTAGTCGGCTTTTTCTACAGAGAGCACAAATGAGTGATTGATAAATTGACAAAGGAGGCCGAAAACCTTGTAGAATCAATGAATCAAATATTTCCATAGCGGCGTCCATTTTCAGATTCTTGCAGTAAGAAACTATAAGAGAGCAATTTACTGCACTAGTAGGACTGAAGCCCTTCTCTCTCATATGTTTTATCAACTGGTCTGCCTCAGCAGTTTTACCTTCTCTAGAAAGGCCAAGAACTAAAGTACAGTATGTGCCTGCATTTGGCTCACAACCAATTTCAGACATTCTATCTAGGAGAGTACATAACAGTTCAAAACTAACATCCTTCTTGCAAGCTGTGCTACTATACACTGTTTCATGCTGGATGGCAACCTCCCCTGAAATCAACTGACACTCCTGTTGCAATCCTTTCAACAAGACACCAAAGGTTCTATAATTTGGTTCACAGCCCTTATCAACCATCTGGCGAAGAAGTGATAACGCATGATCTAGCCTACCCAATGCTACAAAACCATCAATTAGTGAAGTATATGTCACATAATCAGGAGCTAATCCTTTTTTCTCCATTTCTCTGAGTAAGATCTCTGCCTTATCAGCCTGGCCTTCAAGACATAAACCATAGATAAGTGAACTGTAAGTATACAGGTTAGGCGTGCAATTTCTTCTCTGCATATCATGGAAAATCTTAAATGCAAGTTGAGTCCCCCCATTCCTACAAAGCCCGTCAATCAAAGTTGAGTAGGTGATGACATTTGGGAGCAGTCCACTTTCTGCAATCTTATTACAAAGTCTCTCTGCTTCCAAAAGCCTATTTTGTTTGGACAAACCATTTATAATAGCATTGTATGTTTCAATGCCTGGACTGCAACCACTCTCTTCCATCCTTTTAAGTAATGCGAGTGCATCGTCCACTTTCCCTTCCTTGGAAAGACCATCAATTAAAGCTGTATAGTTGACCTGGTTTGGACTTAGACCATGCTTTATCATTTCCTGGAAGAGAGCTGAAGCCGAGTCAAGCTTGCCCCTCTTGCAGAAACCAGAAACAAGTTCTGCGTAAGTCCATTCATCAGGTTTACATCCATTATTCTTCATCAAATCCAGCAGTCTCGCAGCATTGTTGAGAAAGCCTCGTTGAAGGTAGCCGTTAATGAGGGTATTATAAGTAATCACTGTAGGAGCCGGACCCACCTTTAGCATTTCAGTGAGTAGAACCATTGCCCTTTCAATATTCCCAATCAAGCATAATCCATGGATAAGTATATTGCAAGTTATAGTGTTGGGTACATATCCATGTGCTTCCATCCAACGGAAAATTCTAAAAGCATTACCAACTTTTCTTGCTCCACATAATTCATTTATCAATACATTGAATGTAATTATAGTTGGGAGCAAACCTTTTCTAATCATGTTGTGGTACAATCCAATCGCCACTTCAAGGTGGCCAGATTGAGACAGCCCGCTAATTAGAGCTGTATATGTCTGGACATTCGGTTCACATCCCCTCTTTCTCATGCTCACTACAAGATCAACAGCCTCCTTCTCCCGTCCAACTGCACACAAGGAACTAACTGGAACTGTGTATGTATACACAGTGGGTTCAATGCCTTTCTCAATCATCTCCTCAAGCATACCCAAAGCCTCATCAACTCTCTCCTCCGTGCAGAGTCCATTTATAAGAGTAGTATAAGTTGCTGCATTCGGATCTATTCCATCTTGAACCATCCTATCAAACACCATAAACGCTGCATCCAAATCCTTGTTCCTACAATGCCCAAGAATCAAAGATGTATATGTAAATACATCAGGACTCAGATCGCGCTGATAAATATGACTCATTATCAACATGGCCTCCTGAACTCTCCCTTTCTTGCACAATATATTTATCATTGTGTTAAAAGTCAATAAACTCGGTTCCATTCCGTTACTCATGATTTCTTGATAAGCACTCTTAGCTGCCTCAACCAAGTCAAACTTACCCAACTGAATCAACAAAGTATTAAAGCTATACAAACTGAACCCAAGACCTTTTCTGCTAAGTTCACTTAAATACTCAATAACCCATTTCATTTCCTCCTCATTCCTACAAGATTTGATCATTAAAATCCTCACATGATCAGCAGGAGCAAATTTCTTATCAAAAACAAGCCTATTTAACATCGAAACATAACAGCTCATATCGTGTTTGTAAAAATGCCTCTTAGAAACCCAATAAAAAAACTGCAAAGCTACCTCAGTATTTTCATGGATCTCAACGAGTTTCGCCACGTGGCGTGGTCTTAATTTGGAGCTCAAGGATTCAAGCTCTCTGCTTGTCTTCCATTGCATTCGCGGATTAGACAAAATTTCAGAAACCTTTGAAATAATGAAAGAGAATTTCTTTTTCTCTCCTGTATGTAAGGAATCAAATTGTTCACTAATTTCGGGTACTGAAGAAAATTGAAGACGGCCCAGATGAGAAAAACGCCTGGGTTTAAGGGTCTTTAACATTTCGAGTGGTGAAACTGAGGATAATAACAGTGAGAAGAGTTCATTAAGATGTCGCGGGATGAGTTAGAAAATGGAGGAGTATTGTTGTTGGGTTGAGTCATAGGTGAACGTGGTCATGAGAAGACCACAACAGAGATGGTGAAAGAGAAGAGAGAATAACGGGGGGCTGCGTAGGCTAATGGCATCAAATTTGAATAGCCAAACGGGCCCCAAATGCTTGCTCCTTAGATGGAGTCTCTAAAAAGATTTTTAGGGTTATTCTTGGGTTTCAAAAATCGTTTGAGCAAGATGGAACTAGTTTTCCTATTTCTTTTCTTCTTCTTTTTTTTCATCTATTATTATCTTTCAAACTTGAATTCCATATCTCTTATTAAAAATTAGTATAAAATTCACACGGTACGAATATTATTAAAAAGAATACTAATCATGTCAAGTTATCATTTAATTTATCGAGCAAATAAGAGATACTATTGCTTTGATAGAAAAATGTTAATCATGTCGAATTATAAGATATTGTTGCTCTAATTTGACTAATATCTTGTTTATCATTGCAATAGGCGCACTAATATAATCAATATAACACTACAGGAAGCAAATCTGAATAATTTCTGTTCTTTATTTTTCTTTACTAAATTATCTACTAATAAAGCAACAATCTTTCCGAATTAGAGTTACTAGTGTTCCTATTTCATCTTATTTTTGTGTCCATATTTGCTTTTGAGCTTGAATTTGAGTGTTATAAGAAGGCAGGGAAAGAGGCGAAATTAGCAGTCATAGCGACTAAGACTGCAGCATTTGAACGAATATATGAGGATCTTAGGGTCAAAGGAGGTGGCAGGAAGCTGTACAAGTTAGCCAAGATTAGGGACAGGAAGGCTCGGGACCTGGGTCAAGTAAGGTGCATCAAAGATGAAGATGATAAGGTACTGGTGGAAGAAGCGTGTATCAGGTGTAGATGGCAGAAGTACTTCCATAAACTCTTGAAAAGGAATGAGACAGGAACATCGTGTTGGGTGAGTTGGAGAACTCAAAGAGTCAGAGAGATTTTGGATTTTGTAGGCGTATTAAGAGTGAGGAGTTTGAGGGGGCAATGCAGAAGATGAGCAGGGGTAAGGCGATTGTGTCTGGCGAGATCACAGTGGAATTTTGAAAGAAAGCGAACCGAGCAGGCTTGGAGTGGCTTACTGATTTGCTTAATTTCATTTTTAGGATGAAAAAGATGCCCGAAGATTGGCAGTAGAGTTTCATGAGTCACACTATGAAAGTTTGGGAGAGAGTGACGGCGAGGAGGGTGTAGAGAAGTATATATTATGAGAATCAGTGCGGATTTATGTCGGGATGGTCAACTACAGAAGCCATTCACCTTGTGGGGAGATTGGTGGAGCAGTATAGGGAGAGAAAAAATGACTTGCGTGTTCATTCACCTAAAGAAAGCATTTGACAAAGTCCCGAGGGAGGTCTTATGGAGATGTTTGGAGGTTAATGGTGTCCCGATAACATACATTAAGGTGATTAAGGACATGTACGAGGGAGCTAAGACTCGGGTGAGGACTGCGAGAGGAGACTCGAAATATTTTTCAGTGGAGATGGGGTTGCATCGGATCGACTCTTAGCTCGTCTTTATTTGCCTTAGCATTAGATGTGCTGATGCGACACATACAAGGAGAGGTGCCATGGTGTATGCTATTTGCTGATAACATAGTACTGATTGACAAGACATGAGACAGAGTTAACGCTAGGTTATAAATTTTGAGACAGACGCTGGAATCTAAAGGTTTCAAGTTGAGTAAGTCAAAAAATAGAGTACTTGGAGTGCAAGTTCAGTGATGGGATACATGAAGCAGAAGTGGAAGTGAAGATTGATACTCAATTCATCCCCAAAAGAGATAGTTTCAAGTATCTTGAGACTATAATACAAGACAACGGGGAGATTGATAAGGATGTCACTCACCGTATTGGAATAGTGGTAGATGAAATGGAGGCTCGTTTCGAGGGTTTTGTATGATAAGAATGTGCTATCTAGACTTAAGGGCAAGTTCTACAGAGTGGTGGTTAGACCAACTATGTTATATGGGACTGAGTGTTGGCCCGTCAAGAAGTCCCATGTCTAGAAGATGAAAGTAGCTGAAATGAGAATGTTGAGATGGATGTGTGGACATACTAGGAAACACAAGATTAGGAATGAAATTATTAGGGACAAGGTGGGAGTAGCCTCTGTGGAGGACAAGTTGCGGGAATCGAGACCGAGATTGTTCGCGCATGTGAAAATGAGAGACATAGATGCACCGGTTAGGAGGTGTAAGGGGTTGGTCATGGTGGGTCTGGGGAAGGATAGGGATAGGCCAAATAAGTATTGGGGATAGGTGATTAAGAAGGACATGTCATTGCTTCAGCTTACCGAGGACATGACCCAGGATAGGAAGGTGTAGAGGTCAAGGATTAGGGTTGAATATTGGCAGGTAGCCGTGAGTTAGGAGTAGGCTTACCAGTAGTACTAGTACTATTCTTGTATTTTCTTATTCCTGGTTCTTTATTATTACATATTGTGTCATTCGCGTCCGTTACCCTATTATGGGTGTGTTTGGTATGAAGGAAAATATTTTTCGAAAAAATATTTTCCAATTTTTCCATGTTTGGTTGGCTTAGATGTTTTGGAAAATATTTTCCTTATGAACTCATTTTCCTCCAATTGGAGGAAAATGTTTTCCTTATCAAGAGAAGGGAAAACATTTTCCAAAACTCCTTCTCAACCTTCCCTACCCTCACCAACCCACCCTACCCCCTCTCTCCAAAAAAGTTTTTTTTTTTTCCAAATTTCAGTTTTCCCGTTACCACCCACACTACTACCCCTCCACCCCCCCACCTTACCCACACCCCNCCCGGTAAATTTTTTTTTATATATTTTCACGTTTACGTCCCCCAACTACCCCCCCCCCCCCCCGAAAAATATTTTTTATATATTTTTCAGTTTTAGTTTTTTTATTTATCGGTTTAAAGGTTAAAAATTTTACAAGTTCCAAAGTTATGAGTTCGGATGTTTATGTGTTTGGAAGTTTACGGGTTTAGAAATTATTAAGTTTACGGGTTAGAAATTCCGCGGTTCGAAAGTTTAGCGGTTTGAAAGTTTATGAAAAATGTGGGTTCGAAAGGTTGTTGGTTTGAAAGTTTATGGCTTCATGTTTATTATATCTAAATTATTTATAATACTCTTGAGAAGTCATTTTTCTTAATTTGCGTACCAAACACCGAAAAGTGAATAAGATTACTACTTATTTTCCAAGAAAATATTTTCTTGGAAAACATTTTCCACGAAACATTTTCCGTTATACCAAACACACCCTATATGTTGCTTTATTTTCACTATTCCTTGAGCCGAGGGTCTATCAGAAATAACCTTTATATCTTTATAAGGTTGGGGTAAGGTCTACGTACACACTACCCTTCACCCCACTTATGGGATTATATTGGGTTTGTTATTATTATTGTTGTTGTTATTGTTATTGAGCTTAAATTTAAGACCTCTGAATATTTATCATGCGATCACAATTAAAAGATACACAATTTAAGGTGTACATCATGTTAGTTGAAAGAAGATATTATTAAAGTAAATGATATATAATTTGAATAACTAGATGAATTTGAATCATCAAATATTGTACAAGCTAGATAATATTGTTACTAGAAGAATATCAACCTTTTTATAATATTTTAATTGAAAATAGTATATAAAGTGGGACAACAAAATTTTAACATATAAATTGAATTAGCGGGTAATGTTTAAGATTTAACTCAATCGACATTTGTTTGGGCTGTGAAATCAATTTTTGGGATCCACTCTAACCCTGTTATAGCAGGAAAAGAAAAGGCTTTAATTCAAAGTTGAAGTCGCTTCAAATTATATGATACAGTTAAGAGTTTCTGGTCAAAAGCATCCTTTAATGATCACATAATCACTGGGCAAAATGAAAAGGAGAAGAAATATAGGCTAGAAAGAAAAGGAATAAAAGAAACAAGAGAAGTTGAATGTAAGAAAAATTAGAGGGGTGTAAATGGATCGATTTACAAGTTGTTTTTACATCAAAATTGATTATAGATGATTATTTCTTATGATTTTGCTTGATCATTAACCATTTTTATGATAACTGATGAGTGCTTAAAAGCATATTTGATATGAAGAAGTAAAAAGTCTTGCGATATGAAGGAAGAAATAGTACAAAGGAACAATATATAATAATATACTCATTGTAATCACACAAGTAAAAGAAGATAGAATATACGCAGACATTACTCTTATCTCGTGAAAGGAACAATATAATAAAATTTATTTGGGTGTATTATACTGGCACGCTGCAAAAAATAAAAAATAAAAGTTTAGTTCAATACTTGATTTTAAGTTGTTTTAGGTAACTTTTGGCTTGGAAAATAAGGTTTTAAGCAAATTAAAGAACAACAACCAATCCAGTCAAAATCAAAAATTTCAACACTGAAGTGATTGGTTATGATATTTATTTTAACTAGTTTTAGGGTACGCGCTTTGCGCGTCTATCCTATATTTATGAGTACATAATTTTAAAAAATATTTTAAATAATAATAAATATTTATATATCCTATTTAGCTAGCCTATTCAAAGAAAAATTCCGATTCTACTGTATTATCCCTACTAATGGTACTGATGATGTAGCGAGCAACTTTAGCACTATTATAATATTTTAGTCTTATGCATAAATAAATATCATATTAACCAAAATAAATAAAGTAAATACTATAAAAGGAACATTTGAGTAAAGGGTACAAAGATTGTCTCTAGTGCACCCTGTATCAATGAGTACATAATTTCTATAAATTATCTAATTATTATTAAATAGTAATATATTTGAGTCATAAAATAAAGAGTAAAAAAAATTATAAGTTCCTGAAAATAATATAAGTTAATCTTATATAGATAGAATAATTAAGAAAGAAATTATGCGTCGCATAAATCCTTGGATGCTTTACTGTGATTTTTCGAGAAGTTTTGTAGAAATATCTCATGAATATTATTGTTATGTTTGTGACCTAATATGAAAAATAAATAAGTAACACAAAATAATTTAATCACTCTTATTTAATTTTTGTGAAACACAAACTGGAAAATTAAATCTTTTAGAAATTTTGGAATTATGGTTGGCCTGCGGCTCCTATGTAAAAATTTATAACTCACAAGCGTAAAGTCAAAAAATGACTAGTGTTAAGGTAATACTATTTTACAACAAATAAATTAATATAAAAATATATATGAGTTGTTATTTGTTAGAATGAAAGCAAAAAAAATGACAACTCATCCACGTTCTGTCTCATATTAAGATATAGCTTCAAGTTTGCACTTAGCCAATTCGACTTTTAATACTATACTATAATCGATTTCATAATATTTTTCTTTCTTTCTTTACCAACATTCTTCTTATGAATGTAACGACCCGACCAGTCGTTTTGAGCTCTAGCATGCCGTTCGGTAGTTTGAGGCCGTGAGCAGCTTTATATCAGGTATTATGACTTGTACGCATGGTCGGAATTGAATTCCGGGAAGCTCGGAGTTGATTTGGAAAGACAATTCGTATTTCGGAAGCTTTAAGTTGGAGGAATTGACAAGGATTAGATCTTTGAGTAAACGATATCGGAATCGGGATTTGAAGGTTCCAGCAGGTTCGTATGATGATTTTGGACTTGGGCGTATGTCCGGATCGGGTTTTGGATGACCCGTGAGCGTTTCGATGCCTATTGTGGAAGTTAGCATTTTGGAAGAATTTCATAAGTTTGGGTTGAAGTGCATTTCATTGTAAACGATGTCCGTTTGTGATTCCGAGTTTGGGAATAGCTCCGTATGGTGAATCTGGTATTGGGAGCGCGATCGGAAGTGGATTTGGAGGTCTGTAGGTCATTTTGGAGTCATTTGGCGAAAGTTAGAAATTTGAAGGTTTTTGAGAAGTTTGCCCGGAAGTGAACTTTTTGATATCGGGGTTGGATTCTGATTCCGAAAGTTGGAGTAGGTCCGTAATGTTGAATATGACTTGTGCGCAAAATTTGAGGTCAATCGGACGTGATTTGATAGGTTCAAGCATCGAAAGTTGAAGTTTGAAATTTTAAAGTTCATTAAGCTTGAATTGGAGTGCGATTCTTGAATTTAGCGTTGTTTGACGTGATTTGAGGCTTCGAGCAGGTCCGTGTTATGTTATGGGGCTGAGTTGTGTGGTTGGGAAGGGTCTGGGGGGCCCGGTGTGTGTTTCGGACGTGTGGGGGGAGTTGGAAGAACACCAGAAAATCTGGTGTTTTTGGCACCAGTTGCAGGTCTCGCGAATGCGAGAGATTTGTTTGCAAATGCAAACCTCGCATTTGCGATGGAGGCTTCGCATTTGCGATGAAACCCGGCCCAGGCAGTGTTCGCATTTGCGACACTTTGACCGCAATTGCGATCCCAGCAGGCGTCGCATTTGCGACTCTGTGGTCGCATTTGCGATCCCAACAACTGAGCCCAGGCTTCGCATTTGCGAGGCTTTTGTCGCATTTGTGACCCTCACATTTGCGAACCTGGTGTCGCAAATGCGACATCAGAGGGTTGTGTCCAGCTCTTTTAATGCGGGATTTAGGCCCTTTTTCTTCATTTCACTTCATCCTCTTAGGCGATTTTTGGAGCTTTTGGAAGAAGGTTTTCACCTAGCACTCTGAGGTAAGTAATTTCTACACAACATGAGTTTAATACATAGATTATGACTAGATTAACATGTAAAAATTGGTGAAATCAAAGTTTGGATTAAAAATCTAGGTTTTGGATAAAAATGAGATTTGACCACGAAATGATTATGGAATGGAGTAGAAATCATATATTCTTGATCCTTAGGTTATGGGTCACAACTTTCTTCAAAAAAAATCCGGAATCCGGGCACGTGGGCCCGGGGATGAATTTTTTTAAGAACTTTGCATTTAGGGTTGGGAAATTAGTTTAATAATTAGAATATGAACTTTTGACCATGTATTGACTAGTTCTTACCCCATTTGAATAGTTTTGGATAGTTCGGCTCCGATTTGGAGGTTTGAGCGCATTCTTGAATTGGGATATAGGCTTCGGAGCGAGGTGGGTCTCCTTTCTAACCTTGTAAGAGGGAATTGTCCCCATAGGTGAATTGACGAGAGTCCTTGCGTAGCTACTATTATGCTTAAGTCCGGGTAGTCTAGGACCCAAAAGCATGCTTTACTTATAATGTTTGCAATCTTGTTGTCAATTTGGAATGCTTAAAACATATTGAACGTGTAAATGAATTCAAAAAAAAAAAAACTAGACATCGTTTCTTTACTTTTAATAAAGAGAGATTGCCTTTTATTGGATAATTGATTCCCTGATGAATTTTTGATTGATTGTTTGGTTTGTTTATTTAAATTTGACCGCGTCACATGAATGATTCGCGAGCGGGGTAATAGATGCATCTATGGTTCGCGCCATTCGACCCTCTGGCAGTGCACAGTTTAAATATTGTTGGATCGGACCGTACGACCTCGGCATGATTTGCGCATGCTTGTATTGCTTGCCTTGTTATTTATAAATGAGGATATTGCTTTCCCGGATTAAGAATAAATGTATAAATGATGAAAACGAATTTGGAAATTTTCCTATGAATAAAAGACTTGTTTACTTGCTTCATTCTATTGAGTTATAGTCATGTTTATAAAAATTCTTGATTTATTATACAATTGGTATATTATCATCAGACCACTAGTAAGTGTCGAAGTCGACCTCTCGTCTCTACTTCTTCGAGATTAGATGGGATACTTACTGAGTACACGTTGTTTTCGTACTCATGCTACACTTGCTGTGCATTTTTGTTGCGCAAGCACATGTACCTCTAGTGGCCTAATGGGCGTAGCAACATTGATGATACGGAGACTTAGGTGAGCTGCATTCCTCGAGGCGATCCGCAGCCAGCATAGTCTCTTTCAGTGTATTGTATTTACTTTCGGTCCAAATTGTATTTCGGATAGTTATTGTATGCACTTGTGACACCGGGTTCTAGGATGGTTATGGGATTATTTTGTAACGACCCGGCTAGTCGTTTTGAGCTCTAGCACGTCGTTCAGCAGTCTGAGGCCATGAGCAGCTCCATTTCAGGTATTATGACTTGTACGCGTGGTCGGAATTGAATTTCGGGAAGTTCGGAGTTGATTTGGAAAGAGAATTCTCATTTCGGAAGCTTAAAGTTGAAAGAATTAACTAGAATTGGATTTTTAAGTAGACGACCTCGGAATCGGGATCTGAAGGTTCCAGCAGGTTCGTATGATAATTTCGGACTTGGGCGTATGCCCGGTTCGGGTTTTGGATAACCCCGGAGCGTTTTGGCGCCTATTGTGGAAGTTAGCATGTTGGAAGAAATTTCATAAGTTTGGCTTGAAGTGCATTTCAGTGTTATCGATGTCCGTTTGGGAATCTGAGTCTGGGAGTAGCTCCGTATGGTGATTCTAGGGTTGGGAGCGCGATCGGAAGTGAATTCGGTGGTCCGTAGGTCATTTTGAAGTCATTTGGCTAAAGATAGAAATTTGAAGGTTTTTGAGAAGTTTGACCGGAAGTGGACTTTTTGATATCGGGGTCGGAATCCGATTCCGGAAGTTGGAGTGGGTCCGTAATGTCGAATATGACTTATCTGTAAAATTTGAGGTCAATCGGACGTGATTTGATAGGTTTAAGCATCGAAAGTAGAAGTTTGAAATTCTAAAGTTCATAAAGCTTGGATTGGAGGTCGATTCATGATTTTAATGTTGTTTGAGGCCTCGAGCAAGTCCGTAATGTGTTTTGGGACTAGTTGGTATGATTGGTTGGGGTCCCGGGGGTCTCGGGTGGATTCCGGGTGGTTAACGGGTCGAATTTGGGTAAAAAGCTGCTGCTGGTTGCTGGTATCTGGTTTCCTTCTTCGCGAACGCGAAAAGGAAAGTGGGGGGCTGCTGGATTTGGCCTTCGCGAACGCGAAGAGGAAGTCGCGAACGCGAAGGGGTGGGCTGAGCTACTATGCGAACGCGAGGAGGAGACGCAAACGCGTAGAAGGAAAAGCTGGGCCTGAGCTCATTGGCCTACGCGAACGCGAGGGCTTGTATGCGAACGCGAAGGGACTGGGTAACTGGCCTTCGCGAACGCGAGCGACACGCCGCGAACGCGAAGAAGGGCGGACCTGGGCTGGGCAGAATGTTTAAAAATCGGGATTTGAGTTCATTTCACCCATTTTTCTCTTGGCTTGGGCGATTTTTGGAGCTTTTGAAGATGGGGTTCTGTCATTCATCATGAGGTAAGTAATTTATGCTAGTTTCGAGTTAAATACAAGGTTTATATATGGATTTAAACATGGAAATTGTAGAAAACTTGGGGTTTGAGGGAAAACCTAGAAAATTAGTATTCTTGGATTTTGACCACTATTTTGGGTATGGAATTTAGAGAAAATTATATATTTGAGTTCGTGAAGCTATGGGTAAACTTATTCCTCGAAAATTTTGGAAATGCGGGCACGTGGGCCCGAGGGCGTTTTTGTCAACTTTCTGATTGGGGTTAGGAATTGTTATAAATTGGATTAATACGAGTAGTTTATCGTATATTAATGAATTTGCATGATCATTGGATAGTTTTGGAGTATTTAACATCGATTCAAGTCTTCGGAAAGGCGTGGAATGCCGGTTTTGAAACTTTGGAGCGAGGTGAGTCTCATTTCTAACCTTGTAAGAGGGAATTATCCCCATAGGTGAGTTAATTGGTTATGTGCTTCTATTTGTGGGGGCTACGTACGCACGAGGTGACGAAAGTCCGTGCGTAGCTACTATTATGCTATTGTCCGGGTAGTCTAGGACCCAAAAGCATGCTATACTTGGATTAATTGTAAACTTCTTAACAACTCGAATTGCTTGAATCACATCGAATCAGTAAATGAATTTCAAAAAGGGATTAAACCTCTTTTTTTAAATTGTTAAAAGAGAAGTGGCTTTTATTTGGATAAATTCTTAATTGGCTATTTGAGCATGTTTTTCTACGTGTACTTGCGTCGCATTTATGATTCGCGAGCAGGGTGATTGTTTATTTTATGTTGACCGTGTCGCATGGATAGTTCGCGAGCACGGTAATAGATGCATCTATGGTTCGCGTTGTTCGACCCTCAGTAGTCACAGTTTATTTTCCGTTGGATCGGGCCGTACGCCTCGGCATGATTTGCACATGCTGGTATTGCTTGCCTTGATATTATTTGAGATCGATATTTGCTCTCCCGATTGAGATAATTGTTAGTTGAAGGATTATGAATCCGGAGGCTTTTATAAAAAGGAACTCTTTACCTGTGTAGTAACTCATTTGAATCTACTGTTGTCCTCAATAAATTTGTGAGATCACCGCTTTAATAATATTATTATATGACCATTGGTAAGTGTCGAAGTTGCCATCTCGTCTCTACTTCTTCGAGATTAGGCGGGACACTTACTGAGTACACGTTGTTTTCGTACTCATACTACACTTCTGTGCATTTTTGTTGCACATGCACATGTACTACTAGTGGCCTACTGGGCGTAGCAGCATGGATGATACTGGGACTAGGTGAGTTGCATTACTCGAGGCGGCCCGCAACTAGTATAGTCCCTTCCAGTATATTGCATTTACTTTCTGTCCATTTGTATTCCGGACGGATGTTGTATTGTACTGTTTCTTAGAAATAGCTCATGCACTTGTGACACCGGGTTCTGGGGATGTCTATGGGTTTATTCAGAAACCTTAAAAAGTGGTTAAATGCTTCACTATTTATTCAATGGAATTTATTATGTATTGCTTATACGTAGAAAAGGAGTGGTTTTGGGAATATTTAAACAAGAATTTAATTAAGTAATTCGGTTGGCTTGCCTGACAGTGGCGTTCGGCGCCATCACGACCCTTAGTGGATTTTGGGTCGTGACAACATGGTATCAGAGCACTAGGTTCCTAGGGTCTCACGAGTCATGAGCAAGTCTAGTAGAGTCTCGCGGATCGGTACGGAGACGTATGTACTTATCCTCGGGAGGCTGCAGGACTGTTAGGAGTACTTCCCTTCTTGATTCCTCATCGTGCGATTTGAATCCTTGAGGCTTATACCCTTGTCTCCTTCCTACTTAATCTTACACGACGCGAACCGCTGGTCATAAATCGAGAATTGAAGGATTGTAATGGTACTACAAATGTGGTGCGGGGTATTTCTCCCTGCGGGGTTGTTTGAACTATTATCGTCGCCTTGTGGAAGGATATTCTGCCGTTTCAGCTCAGTAGCGGTTCTTCTGAGAGCTCTGAGGCTAGGCACCGGATGCCATGATGCTTAGGAACGACGTTCCACAGTATTGATATGATGGAAGGATGTTTGCCTATGTGTCGGGGTAGTGAATGATTTGAAGGGAAGTTTACTCAGTGCATGATTTAGAAATTCGTTATTTCATTCCCGATAGGGGAAAGGCAATCGGACTAAGAATGGTCAGATGTGGGCTGGTGGAGTAATAAGACTTGGTATTTGCGAGCGTGGTGGAGTTTCCTTCTATGATGAGGTGTCGTTGTCCTAATTGAACGTGCTAAGTTCGTCGGTGTTATGATCCTCTATAATTCGCCATTGGGGGTAAATATTGTGAAATAGTATTGAAGAGGCGGCTGTCAAATATCGCGAGGTGCGGTAGTGCAGGACTGAATTAGTGTTCCTAATGTCGACGGTTCGAGGAAGATGATCTTCGGAAAGGTTTAAAGTTAGCAGCAATTGTGGGTTCAAGTGCCACGAAGATAGGTTCTATTTAAGGCAACAACTGAGCAGCAGAGGATAAGGAAGGGCGTGTGGGGAGTATCAGGCGGTGGTTAAAATTTCTAGAAGGCCAGGTATAAGAAGCACAATTTGAGTGGTCGATTAGAGGGGTGAGTTCCTCCAAAGTGGGAGAGTGGCGGAGTTGCATATGGGCCTTGCGTTAGGGAGACTACGCACCTTAAGGAGAGTTTGGAACGACTTGGGAATTTTTGTGAGTGATGATTCGGGTCTACGGATCTAAGTTGAAGTATGGGCTATTATGCGGCAGGAGATTTGATATAACGGAAGGGAGCCGCTTGAAACGAAGAAGGATACAACATTACTTTGAATTGGAAAGATGTTGCCGCACATTTAATTGACGTCCACGAGGGGGGGGGGGAATGGACTTGTGCTGCTGGAGAGTGAGCTCGGACTCAGGATGGGTTATTGATGTCGTAGTGATTGCACCCCGTGTGGCAGCGTTGGAAGATGTCGGGATGTGATTTTCCACATGTGGGTTATTCCCTGTGAGCAGGTTAGCGGTCGCATGGTTGGCGAAGCTTCTGCAAAGAATTCTATTGGTTATACAGCAAAGAGATCGTTCGTGCGAATGTGGTTGATGATTCAGAATATAAAAAGGAGGTCTTACAGAAGGATTTCGAGAATTTTGGCGGTTGATTGCGCAAGGTTATGTCAATAAGAGATTAAGAATCCTGGTGAATTTCAAAGTTGTGTAATAGTGACTTCGAGCTAAGTGGGAGAGTCCCACCGCCTATGATTGGGTTGCATGGTTAACTACTTGCGAGGTTTCCGGTTATTAGCATGTTGATGGGTTATTTCCGCCATGGGAAAAGAGCATAAGTGGTAATTTGAGCAAAGGGGTTGTTAAAGGCGTGCTATGGTTGGCCTTGTTGGCATGTTCAGACTTGGGGGAAAGATTCAGGATTTATGTCTGGTATAGAAGCGTGTTTAAAGGGAAGTGATTCTGCCGGGTGCTTCGCTCAGAGGGTATTCATGTGGTAGGAGATTCCTGGAGTTGATTATATTCGGGCCAAGTCAGAGCGGGTGGCTCTCAATAACGGTCCTAATAAATTCAAAGGTTAAAAATGTGGTGCCTAAGGATTCAAGCCCGCAATGTGTTTAAGAATCGGGCTTGTGAAGCAGTTATGACAAGAGGCTCAAAATGTTCTATGATGTTTTGATTTGCAGTGTAGCATTGAGAAAAAAAAGAGGGAGGGAAAAGACTTCGGATTCGTAGAGGAATTATCAGAATGGATGTGCCAGTCGAGATGCGAATACGCGCGCAAGGAAGGTATGAAATGGTTCGTGGTATTTGAGACGGCATGGTCTCGTGAGTCAAGGTCACTCGAGATGAGTGCGGATGGAGTATGCTATGCGTTGAATGGAGTTATTATTATTTTTGAGGCAATCAAGGATAGATTGGTTAGCAATAGTTGAAATGGCATATTGGTGGTAGTGATCAGTTCCTTCAACGTGATCAAGTTATGCAAGTGAGTTGTGTCAGTGCGTGTGAGGCTTGTCGGCCGCCGTAATCAATGTTATTCAGAAGTATCCTACTGTTATGGCCTATTATGTGTAGGCGGATCCCGGAAGGTCTATGGTGGCTTAAGACCACTACTTAGAGATTTGGCGTATTCTACGGTTATGAGAATTCACCTGTGTGTCGCAATGGTTCTCCTGGAGTGAGTTAAGTGGAAGGTTTTTATATGATGAAGTATTAATCTATTGGTGGTCCCAGAGTTATGATGAAAATCGTGTTCTATCGTATATTGGCGTGTTGGATGCAGTGAGGGGCATGGAAGTTGAAGTGGGGATCAAGATTGCAGTTCGGCGTTGACGAGAATGTCACGAGCTCGGATGAGCAGGAAAGTAGTTTTGATGTTTAAAGTAAGTTGGTATCGTTTTCAGCGTCACCTGAAATCGGTGTTTGTGAAGGAGGCTTTGCATCCTGGTTATGGATTCTTGATCGCTTTTCAGCATTAGTGCGGTCGGTGGTATGGATATACAGACTTATTATCTGTTACGAAAGGTCGTGGGGGCGTGTTCCACGGGAAGGTTGTATAAGTGTGACATATAGTCACTTGATTGGTTGGAGAATTAAACCAAGTATGGAGATCGTGGTGGTATCGTTAATATGAGAATTTATGCCTGGAGGGCACTCGGTTTATAGGGTTGCGGACCGTGGATGATTACTCCAGTTATGATGGTTGTTCTTATGTGTTATGAGAGAAAGGGGAGTTGTTATAAACCTTTGAAAGGTTATTGGCCTGATTCAGTACGATCAGAATCAGCTTGAGGTCTGTGGATGGATTTAAATGTGAATATGGGCTCTATATCAGGCCAAACGTGTTCATTCAGTAATGCGCTCCTTATGGAGGAGTAGTCAGGGTGTTACCTCGTTGTTAGATATTTTATGTAATGATACATTGCGCCGTGTGAGTCGTGAGACGGCTTGGGAAATTGCTTATGTGAGGTTCCGCGTAAAAATGATGTTATATGAGCAAAATGGCTCTTGAGATTCAGATTGTATATTGCACCTTAGTTGTGCTTGAGTTTGTAGCTTATGGCACTATATGTCTCCCCAGGGATGGAATTATGCACCTAGCGTGCTTGTGACCGATATTCGGCATTTTATCGAAATGAGCAATCTAGCTCGGTGTGTATCTCCTTATGTGAGTTTTATGGGTGGATTGGGTGGCACACCGCCATGGTTATGTTGTTTGGATCGGGTTGTGCGCCGCAACAAGGTGATGCGGAGTACAGTTCCCCGTATCTATTTTTATGTGTTTTGTTTCCTATTTTTATGAGGAAAGCTCATATTAGCTGTGTGCCCGCGTCGCATGTATGATTCGCGAGCGGGGTGTTTGTTTAATTATGTCGACCGCGTCGCATGTATAATTCGCGAGCGGGGTAATTGGATTCCTTTTTAGAGTTCGTTTTCATTGTATCGCGTTCGAAGTGGTATTTGGCACATGGTGGCATCATATGAGACTTTTGATTATGTCCGGGGTGGCTTACTGCCTGAGCAGTTCGTACTGGGTGAGAAGAGATCATCGGATTTAGGATCAGTGCAATCTGACTATATGAAGTATATTAAGGATCTAAGACCATTATTTGGTTCAGAATGAGGTGTTGGTTATTGACAGGAGTATAGACCCAATGATTTGTTGATTCGGCAATCGGTTATGAATTTCTACACATCTCTTCCGTCATGGCGGTATTGTAAGAATCAGAGTAAGACCTATGTAGGTCATGAGGTGCAATGGGAGCATCGAATTCATGGAATTTCGATTCATTTGATCAGAGAATATTATTGTGGCGCTGTGAGTAAAGTGGTGCAAGTTGTGAATTCAGCTAAGGTATGCAGTCATGTTTCGGTGCTGCGTGTAGTTATTGATACGGTGAGCGTATGTTGGAACAAGCCTGGCAGAGAAATCTGGATGTTGGAATTGGGCTCTAAGGCTTATTTGCTTGAATAAAAAGAAATATCTTTAGAATTGATCGAGCTAATGTGCTCAACTGAGTTGTGGTAGCACGGAAAGGTGCAGGAGGTGTTAAACAGTGATTTCAGACTACTTCAGCGTAGTTCTCAGCACGTTCGAGGACGAACGTATGTTTAGGTGGGAGAGAGTGTAATGACTCGACCGGTCGTTTTGAGCTCTAGCGCATCGTTCAGCAGTCTGAGGCCATGAGCAGCTTCATCTCAGGTATTATGACTTGTATGCGTGGTCGGAATTGAATTTAGGGAAGTTCGGAGTTGATTTGGAAAGAGAATTCTCATTTCGGAAGCTTAAGGTTGAAAGAATTAACTAGGATTGGATTTTTGAGTAAACGACCTCGGAATAGGGATCTGAAGGTTCTAGCAGGTTCGTATGATGATTTCGGACTTGGGCGTATGCCCGGTTCGGGTTTTGGATAACCCGGGAGCGTTTTGGCGTCTATTGTGGAAGTTAGCATGTTGGAAGAAATTTTATAAGTTTGGCTTGAAGTGCATTTCAGTGTTATCGATGTCCGTTTGGGATTTCGAGTCTGGTAGTAGCTCCGTATGGTGATTCTGGGGTTGGGAGCGCGATCGGAAGTGAATTTTGAGGTCCGTAGGTCATTTTGATGTCATTTGGCTAAAGATAGAAATTTGATGGTTTTTGAGAAGTTTGACCGGAAGTGGACTTTTTGATATCGGGGTCGGAATCCGATTCCGGAAGTTGGAATGGGTCCGTAATGTCGAATATGACTTGTCTGCAAAATTTGAGGTCAATCGGACGTGATTTGATAGGTTTAAGCATCGAAAGTAGAAGTTTGAAATTCTAAAGTTCATAAAGCTTGGATTGGAGGTCGATTCGTGATTTTAGTGTTTTTTGATGTGGTTTGAGGCCTCGAGCAAGTCCGTAATGTGTTTTGGGACTAGTTGGTATGATTGGTTGGGGTCCCGGGGGTCTCAGGTGGATTCCGGGTGGTTAACGGGTCGAATTTGGGTAAAAAGCTGCTGCTGGTTGCTGGTATCTGGTTTCCTTCTTCGCGAACGCGAAAAGGAAAGTGGGGGGCTGCTGGATTTGGCCTTCGCGAACGCGAAGAGGAAGTCACGAACGCGAAGGGGTGGGCTGAGCTACTACGCAAACGCGAGGAGGAGATCGCAAACGCGTAGAAGGAAAAGCTGGGCCTGAGCTCATTGGCCTACGCGAACGCGAGGGCTTGTATGCGAACGCGAAGGGACTGGGTAACTGGCCTTCGCGAACGCGAGCGACACGCCGCGAACGCGAAGAAGGGCGGACCTGGGCTGGGCAGAATGTTTAAAAATCGGGATTTGAGTTCATTTCACCCATTTTTCTCTTGGCTTGGGCGATTTTTGGAGCTTTTGAAGATGGGGTTCCGTCATTCATCATGAGGTAAGTAATTTATGCTAGTTTCGAGTTAAATACAAGGTTTATATATGGATTTAAACATGGAAATTGTAGAAAACTTGGGGTTTGAGGGAAAACCTAGAAAATTAGTATTCTTGGATTTTGACCACTATTTTGGGTATGGAATTTAGAGAAAATTATATATTTGAGTTCGTGAAGCTATGGGTAAACTTATTCCTCGAAAATTTTGGAAATGCGGGCACGTGGGCCCGAGGGCGTTTTTGTCAACTTTCTGATTGGGGTTAGGAATTGTTATAAATTGGATTAATACGAGTAGTTTATCGTACATTAATGAATTTGCATGATCATTGGATAGTTTTGGAGTATTTAACATCGATTCAAGTCTTCAGAAAGGCGTGGAATGCCGGTTTTGAAACTTCGGAGCGAGGTGAGTCTCATTTCTAACCTTGTAAGAGGGAATTATCCCCATAGGTGAGTTAATTGGTTATGTGCTTCTATTTGTGGGGGCTACGTACGCACGAGGTGACGAGAGTCCGTGCGTAGCTACTATTATGCTATTGTCCGGGTAGTCTAGGACCCAAAAGCATGCTATACTTGGATTAATTGTAAACTTCTTGACAGCTCGAATTGCTTGAATCACATCGAATCAGTAAATGAATTTCAAAAAGGGATTAAACCTCTTTTTTTAAATTGTTAAAAGAGAAGTGGCTTTTATTTGGATAAATTCTTAATTGGCTATTTGAGCATGTTTTTCTACGTGTACTTGCGTCGCATTTATGATTCGCGAGCAGGGTGATTGTTTATTTTATGTTGACCGTGTCGCATGGATAGTTCGCGAGCGGGGTAATAGATGCATCTATGGTTCACGCTGTTCGACCCTTGGCAGTGCACAGTTTATTTTCTGTTGGATCGGGCCGTACGCCTCGGCATGATTTACGCATGCTGGTATTGCTTGCCTTGATATTATTTGAGATCGATATTTGCTCTCCCGACTTGAGATAATTGTTAGTTGAAGGATTATGAATCCGGAGGCTTTTATAAAAAGGAACTCTTTACCTGTGTAGTAACTCATTTGAATCTACTGTTGTCCTCAATAAATTTGTGAGATCACCGCTTTAATAATATTATTATATGACCATTGGTAAGTGTCGAAGTTGCCATCTCGTCTCTACTTCTTCGAGATTAGGCGGGACACTTACTGAGTACACGTTGTTTTCGTACTCATACTACACTTCTGTGCATTTTTGTTGCACATGCACATGTACTACTAGTGGCCTACTGGGCGTAGCAGCATGGATGATACTGGGACTAGGTGAGTTGCATTACTCGAGGCGGCCCGCAACTAGTATAGTCCCTTCCAGTATATTGCATTTACTTTCTGTCCATTTGTATTCCGGACGGATGTTGTATTGTACTGTTTCTTAGAAATAGCTCATGCACTTGTGACACCGGGTTCTGGGGATGTCTATGGGTTTAT
>NW_017673181.1:0-31878 GCF_001879085.1 Nicotiana attenuata
AATGATTTTGTTGTCGATTAGAGCTTGGATTTTATCTTTCAGAGATCGGCACTCATCAATGGTATGCCCTTTCATGCCGGAATGGTATGCACAGGTTTTGTTTGGATTGACCCATTGGGAAGGATTTTCTGGAGTTATGGCAGGGATTAGGGTGACGTAACCGGCTGCTTTGAGTCTTTCATATAGTTGGTCGATTGGCTCGGCGATGGCGGTGTATTGCTTGGGAGGTCTACGATCGAAGTTAGGGCGGGGCCTGGGGAAGTTTTGGCGAGCGGGAGGTGATTGGTAGTGAGAAGGCTGAGCATTGTAGGCTTGGTAGACGGGTGCGGGTTGGGAATATCTTGGTGAGGTAGGTTGATATGTAGGGGATGGGGATGATTGGTAAGTAGGTGGTGGAATTTGGTAAAAAGGCGGAGGTGCTTGGTAATTAGGGATAGGTTGATATGTGAGAGGGGGTACTGGGTAATCTTGGTATTTTACTGGGGACTTCGTTCTCTGTGCAACCATCACGGCACTCACATCCTTTTTCTTGGACGTGCCACCAGATTGTAGGGCTTTGTTGGTAGCCTGGAATGCCTCAAAATTAGTAATCATACCGCTTTTAATGCCTTCCTCGATCCTTTCTCCTAGCTTGATGATGTCGGAGAATTTCTGGCCCTCTATCAGTATCAACCTCTCATAATATTGTGGATCCTGAGCTCGGACGAAAAATCTGTTCATCTGTTCTTCTTCTAAGGCCGGCCTGATCTTAGCAGCCTCGGATCTCCATCGAGTAGCATACTCGCGGAATGTCTCAATAGGTTTCTTTTTCAGATTCTGGATGTAGAAGACATCTGGCGCATTTTCTGTATTGAATCTGAACCTGTCCATGAAATCGGACGCCATTCCTACCCAGCTTGTCCACTTCTTGGGATCTTGGCTAATGTACCAAGATAGCGCATCGCCTTTCAAACTTCTCATGAAGAGCTTCATGCAAATCTTTTCATCTCTTCCGACGCCGACCAGCTTATCATAGTATGTCCTCAAATGGACTCTAGGATCCCCTGAGCCGTCAAACATCTCGAACTTAGGAGGTTTGTACTCCTCGGGAAGTTCGACGTCTGGCTGAATGCAAAGATCCTCATAATTCAGCCCTTCAATACCTTTGTTTCCTTCAACACCCTGGACTCGGCTAGTCAGTTTCTTGAGCTCGGCAACCAGGTTCTTGATGAGAGAGTCTTTGTCATCAGATTCCGGTGTGTTTGTAATGGGTTGAGCGTATTGTGGTAGGGTTTCCACATAGATGGGAGTGTGGTGGGGATGATCATTTGGTGGTTCGGGGATGAGGAGTGGGGTGTTGTTGTGACATGTGTTGCAATTTTGATGAGTAGCGGGTTATTTCTGCGGCTTCGGGATGTTCTGTGGAGGTATGGGGTTTTGAGCATTGAGAAAGTTGACGTCTGGAGTAGTGAGGGAGAATGACAAGCTTGCCAAGTTCCGAACTTGGTCTAGTTCTTCTTGAAATTTTAGTAACTTCTGTTCGAGCTGGGCGGCACTTTCTTTGGACACCTGAATACCCTGAGGAACCTCTACCCTTTCAACTGAGTTTTCCTTCCTGACGTTGTTCAGATCTTCCATTTTTGCTTTGCTCTTGTTTTTGATAGGACTTGGAGGAGGAGGAGGTGGAGGGCCCTTAGATCTTATGGAGTAGGATGATGATTCCAGAGTGCACGAACTAACCTTTTGGGGAGGGGAAATAAAAAATAAAAGTAAAAACAAAAAGGTAACAAGTTAGTACGGATTTTGAGAAAAATATTGCAATATTTAAACACATAGTATAAGAACATAAATCGTGTCCTAAATTGGGTGCCTCGTTGTGCCCGAGGTAGGCCTAGCGACAAGTTGATTTGGAGAACTTATAATGCTAAATGCCTCATTTTATTGATAAAAATAAGACGAATCCCAAAACGACACTAAAATTGCATAAAGTAAAATGTCACTAATGGTCATTGGCCTTATTACATTTTAAAGCGAAAAAGAAAAGAGACTCCTAACTACTTGGTCCCAGAAGGACCTTCCCTAGACTAGGCATCTTTAGCTCCATCGAACAGCTTCACCAGCTCACGCAGCCCCAGCAGTAGATAAGCCCTAGCCAAATGTCCTCCTTCATTTCCCTCAGCGTTTTGGCAATTCTCGAAGAGAAGGTAAGTTCCCCAAATACTTGCGGACGAGAGTCCGGTCACTGGAATGAAGGTCTTCCCACCAACTTAGCAACCTTGGGTGAATGTTGGTTACCATGCCGAACCTGGGGATTTCATGCCTCATCTCTACAAAAAAAAGTGTTAGTCCCTTACCCCACCGAACTCGACTACTTAAATCAATAATTAGCACAATGGCATTTAGTTCTCCAAATAAATGCACAGAATATGGTGTTGTCCGTTTGGGTTCCAGGGGAACCCAGTGGACTTTGGACAAGGCTATCTTAAAGAGTCATTATGTGGACAACATAACTGACTCGACTAGGTTTGGCAGTGATGCATGAACAGTTAAATAGAATAAGGTTTCTATGGGGTGCTAGACCGGTACCCTTGAGCGGACAACTCAAGAGGGAAAGGCACGGAACCGTCGACTGCACCGCTGATCGACTGGTTTTACCGCAAATATGCCTTTGCCAAATTTAGGGGGTAATAATATCGGAAGAGCGCAACCACTCATTAAGCGTTGCTATGGTATTTGTTTGGCACGAGTGGAATATGATGTTGAAGATGCAATTACAAATTTTCACGTATTATCACGTTCATAATAATTACAATAATTGCTCAAAAATTACAATGGTATTGAAGGAAAGCAGTAAATGAAAGCGTTAAAGAGAAAAAAAAGACACAAGAAGCCAAGTCAGTTTCGGATAAAGGCATTAAACAAAGCAATAAAAGAAAACAATAAAGTCACATATAACATGAAGTGGTAAAGCCTAAAGCGTCCCCAGCAGAGTCGCCATGCTGTCGACGCCCCCTTTTCCTCGCGAAATCGGATTTACGACATTTGGGAAGACAACTCTATTCCCGTTTGGGAATTGGGTTTTTTTGGATTTGAAGAGTCGCCACCTAATGATTAAGTGCATTAGGACACTAAGGATTTTGAATTGGAAAACCAGAGTTCGGGTAAGGGCTAGAAATTATCTCGAGGGGAAGGTATTAGGCACCCCTCAAGATCCACTAGTGTGGTTCCTGGCCATGCTATGTTGTGACTTTAAATGCAGACAAATAATTCTATACACAAAGATCGCAAATAGGTACGTGACAAGCATGTTGAGATTAAGACCTAAGTGGTCTCACACTTTGTTTAAGAAAACGTCCAAGTACAGAAATTTAAATAAAAGAAATGAAAATTTAGAAGGCAAGAATAGTGCAGTAAATTAAAGAAGAGTTTTGGGTGGCTGAAATAAAGACAGAATTTTATTGATAACAAAGTTACATAAAGGAAAGGGGTCCTAGGTTTGTAAAACACATGGATCATCCACATAACACTGGTAGCCAATCGTACTCATGGTGTTATCGTGTGATCATCATCTCCAGGTCTATCCTCCCCACCCTGTTAAGGTATTAAGCGCGAAATGGTATCGTTACCTACTGCGTGCTATTACCCGTTCCACCTATCAGTCCTGGAGGCATTTGAGACTACTAATCCTAAAAGGGGAGGGGGTTAGGCTTCTCAGAGTTTAAAAAGGTTAAAAAGCAAGGGCGACAATCAAAACACGTAAACAATTAGAGGGGAACTGGTAGCAATTAAGGGCTCAAATAGGCCTCCTCATTTAAAAAGAAACAACTTATTTAGCACGACTGACAAATACTGGTTAGGTCTTTAATTAAAATTAATGCAGGAAAAGTTGATTTACCACATATTTCCCAGATAGGGAGTCCAGATTAGTCCTGCTTAGATGTAGTTGTCGAAAACTGACAGTTGGTTAATTACTTAACTATTTGCTTGTGCGTTAAACGGGACTTATAGGCATGATATCTACTAATTCAGGAACGGAGGAATAAACTGATTGCAATAAGAATTGTTGGTTGTAAGCTCTGCAAGTGTTTGAAATTACCACTGATTTTAGATTTAAGAGCGGGTGGGCGATTCAGATTTAGTTGATAGCTCCTATGGGCATGCTTTCTAGGTGCTACTGATTTTACCGCTGTTTATTGTCATGCAGAGATCCTATAGGCAGGTCATCTATATGTAATTGGTTATTTTAAATCCTATAAGCAGATTTGCCTAGTGACAGGTGCATATGCAAAATGCAGGAAGTCCTATAGTGCAATATTAGTCCTACTTAGTGATTATTGCAGATATTTTCGAGTGCAACAATAGATGTTGACTGGGCATGTAGGAATTATCATGGATCCGTGAAACTGATTGGTACAGAAGGTTTTGAATAAATAGGTTCCATAATTCATAACGATTTGGCATGGAGTATCTAGCCATGTAGAATTGAAAATTTTATAGTAATATGAAAGCTCTATAACTGAGGTGAGAGGATTATATTAGATTAGATAAACATCATAAGAAAACATAGGGATGTCTGGCCGGTTATAGATCTTGGCAGCATACAAATCCCATCCCTTTCATATTACAGAGCCCCCAGTAGTTTATTACAGAATTTATTACAGACCAAATGAATCATAGGAAGCAATAAAATTACAATCAGTGATTACATCTACATCTAATCAGCCAAACCCCAGACTCAGAGTCTAATAATATGAGATAGAACCAACTTCCAGGATCGGATTTTCAAAGACTTCTCTTATTTAGGATCTAAGTCGGATAAGCCGGAACGGCTCAGGAGCCAAAATGTGCCGGAGCCAGGCCGGAGATGGCCGGAAACCTCAAGTCGGCAGAGGGTCTGGGTGGAGACCTTTGAGGTCTAGCCTCAAACCTCGAATACGAGACACATGAGCGATGGGGGTGAGTATAGGGTTTCATGCCTGAGAAGCCATGGAAACCGGCCGAGAATTGAAGGATTAGGGTTAGCTTGGGTGCGGCGACTAGGTTTGCAGAAGAATGGGAAGAGAAATGGATTCAAGGCGGCGGGTTAGGAGAAATGAATTAGGGTGGGGGTTTGGTAAATTAAAAGGAAGGTGTGTTTGGGCCTGTTGTGGGTTCTGATCTTTAGATCAACGGCTTATATTTAAAAAAGGGGTCCGGTCGCGTAATTTAATGTGGGTCAGGGGTTGGGTTGATTCTTAGAATTGGGCCGGTTGAAAATTGGTTTAAATTAGGGGCTGTAATGTGAGCTATAATTGAAATGTTAGATGGGCTATATATTCACCTTTTAATTTAATTAAAATAGTTAAAATAATTTTAAAAACAAATTTAAAAGCACTGACTTAATTAATAATATATAAATGTTAATCTAAAAATACTGGGAGCAATTTTATAATTGTAAAATGCTATTAATAGGCTATAATTGCAATTTTATGCAATTTTAGCTTAGAAATATCAAATAAATTTATAAAAAAAATGCAAAAATCACCTTCATTATATTGTGATGTAAATATGAGGATGGAAATAAATTACTCACCAGAATAATAGTTTTGGGAATAATTATTGGATTTTGTACTGCTAAAACAAATAATAAAATTATTTTAAAAAGATTTAAAAATTAGAATAAATGTCAAAATTCTTGGGCATAGTACATGCTACTTTGAGAATATTTTAAGTATAAAAATAGATAGGGAAAAATTGGGTATCAACAACACCCGGATATGAGAAAGGTTATGAAACAATCTTGGCATTTGAGGTTCTGGAAATTTGGGCCTGTTTTCAGGCTCTCTATAGTGTAACTTCTTATTTTTCTTTTCCCCTTATGTAATTCATTTCAATATTGGTCTGTAATAATTTGTAAACGAATATGGGGTTGGATTGTGAAAATAGGAGGGTAGCTATACATGTTATCAATATCAATGGGTAGAAGACATGCTTTAGGTTTATATTCTCATGTATTTGCTTTAGAACTCATGTTTACGACCAATACATGCAAAGCATATCATGTATTAGAAACCATGCTCCTAGGTTCCATGTTTACTGCTTTCAGCGTTTCATTTTGACATCTCTATTATCACTTAGAAATCCTGTTTCTAGGATAAACGACATTAAACATAAGAATGTTGCTCCTGCACATCTTGAAATCATACTGTAACTTTTTTGGGCATTTAGAAATCATGTTTTAGGAATTCTGCATATCCTGAAATCATTCTGCATTTTTCATATGTGCATATTAGATATCCTGTTTTAGGATCTCGTTCACACTCGCTCAGTCACACCTAGTTAAACTACTGGTGCATGAAAAAAGGACATAAAACAGTCTCATGTTTGATTATCCTGTTTAAGTGAAACTGGTCACAATCCCTGTATGTCTTTGCAACATTTAGAACACCATGCTTTAGGTAAAATAACTTCTAAACTTTTTTTTTAATAATTCTGGTAACTGCTGCATATTGTTTTACGCCTAGGCAAGCCTTAGGTAATCAACTTTAACAATAAAACCAGAACCGTCTTTGTGAGTAGTGTTTAACTGTCAGCATGTTGAAATCAGTAAGCAAGCCTGATTAGGACTTCCTCCCTGAGTTATGTAATAAACTGGTATTACTTAGATACCATGCTTAGGATCTGAGTTTAGACCTTAATTGTGTATGAGTCATGCTGTTTGTGTGTACTATGTGTGGAGGTATATCTGAGCCTTTATTTGTCTTCATGCTCCCCTTTAATTGAAGTCCTATCTGTTTAATGTGTCGCTTTAGTATTTTACCTTTAAACTTGAGGGTCTGCCTAGAACCCCCCTTTTATAGGATATGAGTCCTAAATTCCTCCGGGACTAATAGGAAGAGACGGGTAACAACATGCAATAGGGGTCGAGACCAACCCTCGATTTAATTACCTTCACGGGGCGGGAAAGGGTAGATATGGATATGATGACCGGTGCGTTAATACCACGTGAGGAGTGTCATACCAGGTATTGCATTGATGTGATCCATATTATAAACAAACATAGGATACCCCCTTACATTCCCAAATATGCTTAGATTGTAATTCTTTTCAAAACCTTGCTTTCCATTATTTGTTTTCAAACACCTGTGTATTTAAACTAAATCCCCTACTATTTGAGCCACGCTTGTTTATTTGCTAATTGTACAAATCCACAAAAAACTGTTTGGCCGGGAACCACACTAGTGGATCCTAAGGGGTGCCTAACACCTTCCCCTTAGGATAATTTCAAGCCCTTACCCTGTCTCTGGTTACCAAACGTAGTTATAAATGAACCCCATAGGTGCCCTAACGCACCTTAAATCGTTAGGTGGCGACTCTTTGAAAATGCAAACCCCCTTTCCCAAAAGGAAAGAGTTGTCCCAAACAAAATGTCACGTCGAAACCCGATTTCGCGAGAAAAAGGGGGCGCGACACTCGTCACCATGCCTATACGTCGTACTTTACAGCTAACACATAGCAAATAAGACACAACTCCTAATCCCTCAAGCTAAGGTTAGACCAAACACTTACCTCGATGCCACGAACACAATTCAAGCCTCAACTATCACTTTACCTCTTGATTCCACCACCAACTCGCTCGTATCTAGCCACAACTTACTTAATATTATTAATAAGTGCTAAATGAATCAATTCTAATGCATGGAAATAAGTTTTCTAAAGTCTTTCCCAAAAAGTCAAAAATCGACCCCGGGCCCGCTTGGTCCAAACCCGAAATTCAGACCAAAACCCGATTACCCATTCACCCCCGAGCCCGGCTATATAATTGGTTTTGGAATCCGACCTCAATTTGAGGTCAAAATCCCCAAATTTCAATATTCTTAGGTTTTTCCCAAAATTCCCAGTTCCACCATGAAAACCCTAGATTCTAGGATGAAATCTTGTAAAAAGAAGTTAAGGAGTAAAGAAAATGAGTTAGAAATCACTTACTAATGTTTTGGAGATGAAAGTGTGTTTGGAAAATCGCCTCTTACGTTTTTGGGGTTTTGAAAAATAAAAAATAACTGAAAGTCCCGTTTAAATATACCCCTCTAAGACCCTCTCCGCGGACCGCACAAAAAGGATTGTGGCCGCGGAGCTCACCGCGGAGAATGTTGACTGCAGTGACATACTTTAGTATTTTGGCCATAACTTTATCTATAGATGTCCAAATTGTGATTTCTTTATCTTTCTGGAAACCAGACACAAAGGGCTACAACTTCCGTTTCAGAATCATCTCAAAATTCCTTGTGGATCAAACGATATAGGCTTCCGAAGTCAGACCAGTGAACCTGCGGATTCTTCCTCACCGCGGACCGCACGAAATCGAGTGCGGCCGCAAAGTCCCCACCCCGGACCGCAAGAAATCTTTTGCGGCCGCAAAGGACCCTTCCGCGGTCGCACAATATTATTGTGGACCGCACAGGCGGATTCAGAGATCTGCAACTTCTTTGAACCTGCAACAGCTATGTTTTTAAGTCTAAAACATCCCGGAACCTATCTGAAACTCACCCGAGCCCTTGGGACTCTAAACCAAATATGCATAGTAACTCAAAAACGTCATATGGACCTACTCGTGCAATCACATCATCAAAATAACATGTAAAACTATGAATTAAGCCTCAAAACTCATCATTTTCATCAAAAACACTTAAAGTTCATAACTCTTCAACCGGAAGTCCAACTCACGTCAAATAAACTCCATTTTTCACCAAATTTCTGTCACGACCCAAACCCCGGTCGTGATGGCGCCCAACACATTGTTAAGCAAGCCCGACCATTCAACAACAAATCTCAACTTATGATAATTCAGGAATTCCAGCACAGATACTAAATTACTGAACCATCTTATCAAACTACTATGAGCACGGAGTAGTATACTGAAAACCAATAAAAATACTAGAACATAACCCAAAACAGGATCCGGTGTCATGATTACGAGCCTCTAATACAGAGTGTCATCCTATAACAAGACTGTCTAAGAAACGGAATAATGAAAGATAGGGATAGGAGGGAAGGATCAAGGCTGCAAACGCCATGCAGCTACCTCGATGCTCCCGGTGAAATGCTTCCCAGCTAGACAGGTCCTCCCTCAGACTGTGATGCACCTAAATCTGCACACAAAGTGCAGGGAGTAAAGTGAGTACTCCGACTCAGTGAGTAATAAGCATAAATAACAACTGAAGAGAAGAAATCACTGAAAAACCAAAGGCCACTATACCAGGTAGTACCAAACCTTAACAGTAAAACCGACAAGTCAATAAAGTAATGGTACAGAAAGAACCATGACAGGTAATAGGTATGGAATAATGCCATAATGGAATGCAATGCAAATACTGGTACACTTAGGTACCCACTGCGGCGTGCAGTCCGAGCCAACCATATATTTAACGTCGACGGCGCTCACTGGGGGTGTGTACAGACTCCGGAGGGGCTCCTACAGCCCAAGCGCAAATAAGCCATCTCGTGGCACCAACCAGGCCCTCGGCCTCAATATCACATAGTACTGCTGCAGCATGCAGCCCGAGCCATCCATAAATCCTGAAATCACAATAAGCCCCTCGGGCACTTTTAAATCAGTAATCCACAGCCCAAAATATCATTTAAATATCATTTGAATTTTCAAGTTTAGAAAAAAGGGGTTGGGTTTGCAAAAATAGTACTTAAAACCTTGGAATGAGGTTAAACAATGTGCAAAGTATGCAAATCAGTGAAATCAATCCCTGGATCCAAATAACCGGCACGAAGCCCAAATACAACAGTCAAATCCAAATAACGATGATTTCTAACAAGTTCTAGTAGAAAAACACAGTAAAACATCCCCGGGACGGACCAAGTCACAATCCCCAATAACCAACAGCCCCGCACTCGTCATAGAGCGCGTGCCTCGCCTCAATATAGCGGTACGATGTGAAATTCCGGGGTCTCAAACCCTCAGTACATCATTTACACCCATTACTCACCTCAAGCCGGCCCAAAGTCTAGCTCGCTATGCCTTTTCCTCTCGAATTGACCTCCTCGCGCGCCAAATCTAATCAAGACCGCAAGGAATACATTACAATAGGCTAAGGCGATATAACCCAATCGAAAAGACTCGAAAAATATCAAAAATCACGAAGTTGGCAAAACCCGAGCCCCGGGCCCACTTCTCGAAAAATTATAAAATTTACATCATCGGATTCCTCGTCTCGCCACGAGTCCATGCATATCAAATTTATCAAAATCGGAGTCCATTTGACCTTCCAAATTCCATTTTTAACTTATAATTTCTCAAGCCCTAACTTACCCCCTTTTTGATGAATTTCCACTAATTTTCATGTTAAATCTACCATAAACTCGAATAATTAGGCCAAGGGACTTACCTCCAATCGATTCCCAGTTGAAACTCTCCAAAATCCTCGCCCAAAGCTCTCAAGGTCGCTCAACAATGGAGGAAAATACCCCAAGCTCGCGGATGAAATATGATATTATAAAACTCCTTCTGCCTACAGCAATTTTCGCTTATGCGGTCCCGCTTCCGCATATGCGGGACCGCTTCTGCGGCCATTTTCCCGCTTATGCGGTTTCTCACTTAACTTACCACTTCCGCTTTTGCGACATATTCTCCGCTTCTGCGGATTACCCAAGACCGTTTCTGCGGTTACTCACTCGCACCATTCAACAAAAGATCGTTTCTGCTTATGCGGAACTCATCAATTCAACAAAAGATCGTTTCTGCGCTTATCCACCCGCTTCTGCGGTCCATTTTCGCAGAAGCGAAAATACCAGATGACAGAAATCTCAGACCTGAAGCAACTTCCAAAAACTCTCGTTTAACCACTCGAATTCACCCCGAGGCCCCCGGGACCTCAACCAAAAACACCAACACATCCTAACACCTCATTCAAACTTGTTCCAATCCTCAAGACACATCTAACAACGCTAATACCGTTAAATCACATCAGATTCAAGCCTAAGTTTCTTAAAAACTTTCGAATTACGCATTTGATCAAAAACCTGACCAAAACACCTCCGAATGACCTGAAATTTTGCACACACATCCAAAATCACCTAACGGAACTACTATAACTCTCGGAATTCTATTCCGACCCTCAGATCAAAATCTCACCTATCAACCGGAATTCAGCAAAATACTAACTTCGCCAATTCAATCCTAATTCTGCACCGGACCTCCCAAATCAATTCCGATCGCACTCCTAAGTCACAAATCACCTCCCGAAGCTACCCGAATCACCGGAACTCCAATCCGAGCCCTCTAACTCATAAGTCAACATCCGGTTGACCTTTCCAACACAAGCCTTCCTTAAGGAGACTAAATGTCTCATTCTCCACCAAAACCAACCCAATTCAACTCTAACTCACCAAATGCCGATAACGAAACATGAAGAAGCAATAAATGGGGAAAACGGGCCGGATCGTCACAATTTTACAGTTATCATTTAAATACTATAACAAGTTTGTACCGGGCTCCGAAACCAAAATACGGGTCCGATACCAATGGTTTCAAAGATTAATTCTTTCTTCATTTCTTAGATAATTCAGCAAAACAATTTCTTTCAAAAATTGATTTCTAAGGCTTGGGACCTCGGAATTCATTTCCGGGCATACGCCCAAGTCCCATATTTTACTACAGCCTCCCGGGATCGTCGGAACACGGGTCCGGGTCCGTTTGCTCAAAATATTGATCAAAGTCAACCATAATCAAATTTTAACTCTAGAAATTTCTATTTTCTCATATTTTCACATAGAGGACTTTTCGGATATAGGTCCGGACCACGCATGCAAATCAAGGTGAGGTAAAAAGGAGATTTTAGGCCTCGGAACACTGCATTTATTTCTAAATCAAGTGATGACCTTTTGGGTCATCACAACATCAATGTTCTTTTCTTGGTGGAGAAAATAATGGGGAAACCATCCTTTTATGCAAATCCTCTTACTACATAAGCAATTTTGAGATTGAAAATTTGTGTAAAATTATCTCAGCTCACAACCCATGTCAATGCGATGGATCGAGAAGAAAGTAACAAAATAAGGTTCTATTTCTACAACTTATTTTAATTATACGTACCTATATAAATGTCCATCTCCAGGGGGGGAGAGACGGGTAAAGATAAATGTGGGAAGATACGGTCCTAAATTAGCACTTAATATATATGCACCCTTAATTATATCCCTAATTTGAATTATGGTATATAAATGGTAATTTGGTATGCTGAAATGTAATTAACACAAACCTTAAACATTGAGGGTAATAAGGTTTCATATATGGTATAGGAAGGTAAAAATCCCTATCTAATATTTAAGTACACAACTCGTCTAGAAGGAAACAAATATAAGAAGAGCAGTAACAAAATGTTCAAGTAGAGTTCAACACCCATTATAATTCTGAACATTAATATATATATATATATATATATATATATATATATATATATATATATAATATAATATAATATAATATATATTATATAAATTACCATTTATATACCATAATTCAAATTAGGGATATAATTAAGGGTGCATATATATTAGGTGCTAATTTAGGACCGTATCTTCCCACATTTATCTTTACCCGTCTCTCCCCCCCTGGAGATGGACATTTATATAGGTACGTATAATTAAAATAAGTTGTAGAAATAGAACNGTATCTTCAGATTAGTTCTTATTTTACCAATTACTCTATTTACACGTACAAAACATCTAATGTATTGTTATATTTCATTTGACCTTCGTTTTTTTGGTTTTTTTTTTTTTGGGGCAGTGGCTGAAGGTTACTGGTTAACACAGTCGATTGAAAATTCGAAGAAGAAGACATATTTCCAGAAATTGTAGATAAATTGTAGATAAATTGTAGATAAATTGTAGAAAAATTAGAAAATTTGTAGATAAAGTGTAGACTGTTTTTTGCAGAAGATTTTGTAGAAGCTTTAGTCGTTTTGGATTTGTGAAAACAGAAAACAATGCATCTACAATCAGAATACAAATAATCTACAATTTATCTACAAGATATCTACAAAATGAATACATTGAATTTTAATATCCCAATTCCCATTTCAATTGTAGCATAATTGGCATTTTTGACATAATTGTAGAAGATTTGTAGAAGTTTTAGTCTTCCCAATCTACAATTTATCTACAATTATCTACATTTTATCTACAATTCTACAATTTAACTACAATTTATCTACAATTTCTGGAAATATGTCTTCTTCTTCTTCTTCGAGTTTCAATCTGAAATTCAGTCAAAACCAAGTCTAATCTTCACCAAAACCCCTCAAAATTGAGATATAAACTCCTAAACATATTCCGAATTATTTACAACAACACCCAATCCAAACAAATAATGATTTTTGAGAACCCAAATTTGAATTCAAAGCTTTCAAGCTTTTTAATGGCTATCAATGGTGGAAAATATATGGAAGAACAGATGAAGATGAAAAACAGAAATCTCCTTTCCGTTTCAATATTCTTCTCCTAAATCTGTTCAGAATATTCACGCCAAATCTGTTCAGAATATTCTTCTCCTAAAATTTAGCTCGCATAAATAGGAAGATACAACTGCTATTAATTAGCTTTTAATGATTGGTACAAAAACTGTAGAAATAATGTGGACTGGGCGGGTAATTTAGAAATTATGCACATTTTTGGTAATAAGATTTCATATATGGTATAGATAAGAAAAAATCTGCCTAAGAAAAGTGTGTTCTATTAGCAAGGTCATGCTTGGAGAAGACTTGTCAAACTTAGAAATTATTTTATGCACGTTTATTTTATTGTAATCCAATAGTAAATTCAAACCGGCCACTAATTCATAGTTATCGACAAAAATCTTGATTTATTTTGCTAACTTTATGTAACACAATAAAATACTTTACTAGAACATAATTTTTCAGTTGACCTTAAGTTGAAACGGTGGCCAATTCTTACTCTCAAACTTCAAAATTAAAGGCAAACATGGACTATTTGGAAGATATGGTAGCCTATTTAAATAAAATGATGAGTTAGAATTTAAAATAATATGATATTCGTTAATGCCCTTTGACAGCATTTATGTTTCAGAAGAATACTCTTAGCGTATGATCTATTTATTACTAGAGAACAATATAGAAACAAGAGTATATATTACCTTATTTGCTATGAAGCCAGATTCATTCTTCGCCATAGATTAGAAAAAAATAAAAAATTATGTATCTTTATTTATTCATACACCTTTAAAAAGATGACTATGTACTCCAAACATTTTGATCATAAGTTAATATTTTATGCGTACATAATAATGCTTAGTGTCATGATCCAAAATTCACTAAGGGCCGTGATGGCGGCGGACACCACTGTCAGGCAAGCCAACACCATATAACTAATAAATTCTCGTTTTAATATTTTCTAAATCATTTCTTTTAAACATTAAACAATAAATAATAAACTTCACTGAATAAATAATGACGTCTTTACAAAATTTATCTACTGAAGAATCCCGAAATCATCCCAGAACTTGGTGTCACAAGTGCATGAGCATATTCTAGGAAAAATAAGATGTAATACAATAACTGTCCGGAATACAAATTGGACAGAAAGGAAAATGCAACACAATACTCTGAAGGAGACTCTGCTGGCTGCGGGTCGTCTCGAGAGGTACAACTCACCTAAGTCTCTGTATCAACCATGCCGTTGCGCCCGACTAGGCCACTAGACGTACATGTGCCTGTGCAACAAAAATGCACAACAAATGTAGTATGAGTACAAAAATAACATGTACCCAGTAAGTATCCCGTCTAATCTCGAAGAAGTAGTGACGAGAGGTCGACTTCGACACTTACTAGTGGTCCAATGGTAATATATTATTAATGTGAAAAATCATGGATTTTATAAGGCAAATGTAAACTAATTAATCCTGAAGCAGGTAAACAATTTCTTTAATAATAATAGATTTTCAAAGATTTATATTTCATCATTTTATCAATTTATCTCAGGCCGGGGAGGCAATATCGATTTCGTAAATCTCTAACAAGCATTACAAGCATGCGCAAATCATGCCGAGGTCGTACGACCCGATCCAACATAATAATAAATTGTGCACAGCTAGTGGATCGAATTACGCGAACCATAGATGCATCTATTACACCGCTTGCGAATCATATATGCGACGCGGTCAAACATATACACACATATTCAAACAGTCAATCAAGAATTCATCATGGTACATTGATCCAAGGAAAAATCAATTCTCTTTTAACGATCTAAGAAAATAAAGTTTAACCTTTTTAGAAAATTCATTTACTAATTCGATATGGTTTAAGCAATTTACATTGTCAATAAGGTTACAAATATTTCAAGCATGCTTTTGGGTCCTAGACTACCCGGACTTAAGCACATTATTAGCTTAGCACGGACTCTCGTCACCTGGTGTGTATGTAGCCCCCACAAATAGTAGCACAAAATTGATTATTCCTATGGGGACAATTCCCTCTTACAAGGTTAGAAAGGAGAGTTACCTCGCTTCGAAGTTCCATAACCGGCTTTCAAGCCCTTTTGATGAATCAAATCGAAGCACAACGCTCAAAAACTAGCCAATAATTAAGCAAACCCATGAATATATGCTCAAATACTCATAACAATTCAATTTATATAAATTCCCAACTCCGCTCTAAAAGTTGACAAAATCGCCCTCGGGCCCACGTGCCTGGATTCCGAATTTTTTTGAAGATAATGATTACCCATAACTTTACGAACTCAAATATATATTTTGTTTCCAATTCCATGCCCAAATTCATGGTCAAAATAAAAAATATCAAATTCTAGGTCTTCTACCACAAACCCCACAATCTATATAAATTTTCATGTTCAAATCCATATATAATCATGTATTTAACTCAAGACTAGTATAAACCACTTACCTAATGCTTGGTGATGAAAGTGGCACTCCCAAGTTGCTCCAAAATCGGCTCCCATGCAGGAAATATGGTGAAAATGAGCCAAACCCTCGCTTTAAAAGAACACACTGCCCTGTCCGATTTTCGCACTTAAGGTCACTTGATCGCTTCTGCAGTTCCGCAGGTGCGGCCCGATTACCGCTTTTGCGGTCTTTCACCAAGCCCCTCACTCCGCTTCTACGCTTCCCCTTCCGCAGGCGCGGTCCCGCTTCTACAGCAAGATGACCGTATCTGCGGTCCCAGCATTTCCCTTCTCAACCGCATCTGCTCCTTTGGCCGCTTCTGCTGCTCCGTACCTGCGGCCAAGACCTCGTAGGTGCGGTTACATGTCACGACCCTAAACCCCGACCCGGTCGTGATGGCGTCTCTCGTGAAGACAAGGCCAGCCGACACATTTCCAATTCGAGGTTAAACAGCTAAACAACAATAAAACAGACTAAAATATAATTTAATAATACTAAGTAACAGATAATATCATAACTTTGTGGAAGTACAACCCAAACACAACCCAATCCGGGGTGTCACTAGTGATGAGCATCTACTAAGGTCTAAATACCACTGACAAAGTCTGAAATGTACTAAGTACAGACTAATAGAACAAAGAGGGAGAAAAGTAGTGCTGCGAACGCCGACAGCTACCTTGCTAAACTCCAATGACTCTGCCTCCGATCAACCAATACCCGCTACCGGGTTCAAAAAATACCTGAATCTGCACACAAGGTGCAGGGAGTAAAGTGAGTACTTCCAACTTAGTGAGTAATAATCATAAATAAAGACCGAGTGATAAGAAATCACGAAAAGTGCATCAACATGCTGTATAGAAGTAGTTCAAAAACCAGTAAGAAAGCAGTGAAGCTGTATAATCCCTTAAAACATCTTAGCTCAGTTTGAACTTCTTTGAAAATGACTTTTTCAACAGTTACGCAAATGAATGCAGAACAACTAGTGCTGATAAGCACAGAAATCCGCCCCTCAGGCACAAATACACAAATAAACAGGTAAATGACAGGCAAATAAGAAAGATAAGTATATAAGGTTCGCCCCTCGGGCACCATGTCAACAAATCCGCCCCTCGGGCAATATCTCAGAACAGTACCAGCGCCTCGGGCAATCACATAGAACAATACCAGCCCCTCGGGCTATATCTCACATCACAATGGGTACCCGCGCTCACTGGGGGTGTGCAGACTCCTGGAGGGGCCCCCTACGGCCCAAGCGCAATATCAAGCCATCTCGTGGCATCAAAACTAGGCCCTCGGCCTCATATCAATCATGCCACCTCGTGGCGTACATATCTCAGGCCCTCGGCCTCATAATCAAAATCAGTGTATCACCGCAGCGGCGTGCATCCCGACCCAAAAGTATCCTCACAACACAGGCCCTCGGCCTTACTCAGTCAAAAATCACATAAGCTACTCGGGAAATAGTAAAACAGTGTTTCTCAGCTCAAACATCATTTAAAAATCCCATTTATGTATTAAAACTGAGTAAACGTGGCTGAGTATAAAAACAGTGAAAAATAACATGACTGAGTTCAAGTATAAAGTCAAAGCAGTGAGGAAATGTCAATAAAAGACCCCGAAGGGATTCAAATAGTTGGCACGAAGCCCAAATAATGATGATAGCAAATAGATTTCAGTCAAATACGGTAAATCATCGATTGGGATGGACCAAGTTACAATCCTCAATAGTGCGCGACCCCAAGCTCGTCATCAAGCGTGTGCCTCACCTCAATATAGCACTACGATGTGCAATTCGGGGTTTCAAACCCTCAGAACATTATTTACAATAATTACTCACCTAGATCCGGTCCAAACTCTAGCCCGCGATGCCTTTGCCTGCACGAATCGACCTCCGGATGCTCCAAATCTAGCCACAATCAGTACATAACCGTTAAAATATGCTAAGGGAACGAAGCCCACTCGAAAATATCCAATTCACATAAAAAATTCCGAAATTGCTCAAACCCAGCCCCGGGCCCACGTCTCGGAATCCGATAAAAATCACATCAATAGAATCCTCATCCACTCACGAGTCTATACATACCAAGAACATCAAAATCGGACCTCAAATGGCCCGTCAAATCCCCAATTTTCACTCTCCAAATTCAAGCCCTAATTCTTCAATACTAGGCTTAATTCCATGATTAATTAGGTAGAATTCACACAAGAATCGAGTATTGAGTTCAAAAATCTTACCTCCGAGTGATTCCCCTTGAATCCCTCTTCAATCCTCTTCAAAAAGCTTCAAAATTGACCAACAATGGAGGAACTTAGCCTCAAATTCGTGGAAATGAGCTTTTAAAACATTCTGCCCGGCTCTTATTTTTACTTAATCGCGATCGCGGAAAACCCATCGCTATCGCAAAGCACAACACCACTGGCCCATAATTCACTTTACGCGATCGCGTATATAGCCACGCAAACGCGATGCTCAAAATCATCCAACTACGCGATCGCGAATGAGACCACGCGACCGCGATTCACAGAACATAAACTTACGCGATCGCAACCCTATCTACGCGAACGCGTAGAACAAAAGCATTAAGGAACCCAGCTAATCCTCTTCCTCTATGCGAACACGACTTAGCCCTCGCGAACGCGAAGAATCAAAACATCACAACATCGCGAACGCGAACGCGTAGACCATTGACCTCACACCTTCGCGATCACGGAACATGCATCGCGAACACGAAGGTCAAAAACCTGCAACACCAACAGCTGAACTTCTGCAACTTTTCACAACATGAAATGGTCCGATTGACCACCCGAAATCACATGAGGCCCCCGGGACCTCAACCAAAGGCACCAACATATCCCAAAACCTCATTCAAACTTGTACCAACCTTCAAAACACCTCAAACAACATCAAATCAACCAAAACACATCGGATTCAAGCCTAAGTTTCTAAAATCTTCCAAATTCCGCTTTTGATAAAAAACCCAACCAAACCACGTCCGAATGACCTGAAATTTTGCGCACACATCCCAAATGACACAATGGAACTACTACAACTTCCGGAATGTCATTGTGACCTCTATATCAAAATCTCACCTATCAACCGGGAAACGCCAAAATCTCAATTTCGCCAATTCAAGCCTAAACCTTCCACGGACCTCCAAAATGCATTCCGATCACGCTTCTAAGTCCCAAATCACCTAATGGAGCTAACCAAATCACAAAAATTCCAATCCGAGATCACTTACAAACAAGTCAAATCTTGGTCTAACCTTTCAAATTTTAAGCTTTAAACTGAGAACTGTTCTTCCAAATTCATTCTGATTAACCTAAAACCAAAACCAACAATTTACATAACTATTACACCACACGGGGCAAGTCATGCCCGAGAGCTGACAATCAAAGTGCAAAAGTTCAAAACGACCGGTCGGGTCGTTACATCCTCCCCCACTTAAACATACGTTCGTCCTCGAACGTGACCAGAGTTGTTCCAAAAGCCAACCACTCGCTGAATCGCCTTACCATGCATATACCCGGGGGTGATCCCACGTCACCCTATCTCATATAGGTCCGATAACACAATGCAACTGAAATTTCGCAATCCAACCTGGCCTATAAACTTTAGAACCACATTTCTACTTCTGAAATCATCTACAAGATTAGAATCTCACATTTATACTCTGAATAAGCCCGAACAAGCTGTAATAACCAATACCTGCAACCTCAGGTGCAATTACATGACATATCACATAACTCAAACACTTGTAGCGATAACTTCTAATCACATCAACTGCTCAAAATATCCGAATTTCAATAATAAGCCTTTTATCAAATAAAGCCTAATTCCAACACTTTCGTATGATAAATGAAACACCTAGGAAGTCATAACCACTCCTCAGATTAACAATTCGTGAAGCCACTTCTCCTTTAGCAAGGACCATAGCAAATTTCTGAGCCGAACCTCGATATTTGTCCTTCCAACCTACTGAAATTGAATCCGTTCGTATTCATTAAAGATCCCGACGACCTCATCTAATCCAACACAACCACTATGGTGACATGATACCTCAATGCAGACTAAAGTCGCAACTTGCACAATCCGCGCACCAATACGAACAATCCGAACATACTCAAATCATGAAAGTGATTCAAATGAAAGAGCTGTACTGCAAACTCACCAGTACCACCACAACACAAGGCTGAGAACCCGTCTCACATCATAGAAACAGAACACATGGATCTAACCCGCAGGGTCATAGCTTCGCTGCAATGCGCGGCCCTATCCAAACATTGGTCCACATGGAACACCTTAAGTCACTCTGCTCGAAATTGACGACCACGTGCAATTGATGTCTAGAACCAAAGCAAATCATCATAACCACGGCGAAGCAAATACATAACACTACACAACCCAAAAGGACATAACCGATACGCCATCCGCTGAGCAATATCCAATACTCCTCTCGCTCGAGCTCCACTTAGAGACCCCAATAACACCGCACTACATGTGCCTATAACCAACAAATCCAAATGCCCACAACACGGAAAGGTAACTCATATATCTCCTCAGAACACTACTAGGCTCAATAACAATCGAATCACACATCCCTCAGCAATACAACTCGGAGCCAACCAAGTCGACTCAAGTTAGAACACACATCCACATTGGCCTGCCAACAGACCCCTTGTCAAGGAAACCCTGGAACTGCTCCCTCAACTCCTTTAACTCTGTCGGTGCCATACGATACGGTGCCCGACATCAAATCAATACCGAAATCAACAACCTTGCCCGGTGACATGCCCGGCCACAAGAACAATCCGAAAAATCCTCACCACCGGAACTGAATCAATGGTAGGAGTCTCTACACTGACATCCATCACGAAAGCCCAAATAAGAAAGACAATCCTTCCCAGCCATCCGCTGGGTCTTCGAAATATAAAACCACCCTACTAAGAACATAATCTGTCGAACCTCGCCACTCTATCCGTGGCATCCCCGGTATAACCAACATCGCCGCCTTAGCGCAATAGCTCAGAATGACACAACACTGAGACGACCAGTCCATACCCAATATCACATCCAAAATCCAACGTACCAAGCAGCAAAGATCCCCTCGGGTCTCCAAACCTCGATAGTCACCACACAGTGCTGATACACACGACCCGCAACCACAACATAGCCTGAATATGAGAACTCCCAGTCTCCAACTCCATATAGCACACGAATCACCATACCTGATTCCGATTTTGCCGTCCGAATACATACCACATCTCTAATACCTAATCATTCCACGAGAGATATTCTAACATTCTTCTGTGCCTCTAAGCAAACTCGAATATCAACAGTCGATCTAATAAGAAAGTGCCGCAATACTACCGAAGTACCATCAACTTAATCATATTACCCTTTTTCTGAAACATATACCCTCATCAAATTACCTCCAACTAGCAATACCATTTCATTAATCATCTGAAGATCATTTCCCTAATCATTTGAAGCTCATTTTTCTAATTATTTGAAACTGCCCGTGCTGCCTAAGAATTATATGGCCTTCCGTTCAAAACTGAACTGTAACCCTTCACACGCAAATCTCAATCCTCCATACATACCGTATATACCAATCCATCCTAAAATAACATGAGAATTTCATATCCCTTTCGAGCCACAAGCAACTATGTACTCAACCAACCAAGAACTTTCCATTGATCCCATTCAGAAGAAAATCACTACACTCCCCTACTCCTCATGCCAGCAGAAAATATACATCTCTAGCCACGGTAGAAAATAACAAGAACTCTCCGACTCCCCTTTGCACAAACAAGCCTGTCAGGACTGAATCCTCCTAGATCAACAAACCTATGCAGGCCACTAAAACCCAAGAGCATTACCGCGAAATACCTGTAGAACTCATTACCTCGTAAACACCCAAAGAACTTATCATATCCTTACCATACCGATCTGGCCTACTACCAAGCTATCCCATCTATCCGAGCTCCCTTCTGATTTACCTTCGCTTGATACTCCTTCTTGCTATAACATCACATTTCCTCAACCCAAACTTACCACACGAGACCCAAGCATAATACCACACAGCCCAAGGCTCACAACCCGCTGAATACTCTTTTAAATGTTCCCAAAAGCACCACATTCAAGATACCTACCTTGAAAGGACTTATTGCGAATCCAAAGCCATTACCTTCGCCTTCCCGATACTGATATATAGAATCCCATAATTAATATAGAAAATACCACAAGTCTTGCCATCTTCCGCCGAAAACTCAGTTTCTAGCCACAAGTACAACTTGAAAGCCTCCAATTATTGCATGCAAAATTTTGAACACAATGGAACCAGTCTCTTGAGTCATCCACTCTACTCAAACTGCAATTAGCCTGATCAAACGAACCGAACAACCCGTGCCTCATTAGCACTCTGACACCGCAGAATGTAACATTATTCCATTACAACCAAGCAACTTCCTGCTCTATCCACCGAGCATCCTTTACCAACCACGACTCAAGAAATTCCGTGATTCTCACACACCTGTGAAGCATCCTATAACCTTTGTTAAGAATTTTTCCCTTACTCGAGCCATCCTCGGTCTCAATCTCCGTAGGACAAAACTGATTCATCCGAACGCCTCAAACTGGAACCGACATAGCACATAACCGTGCAATAAACTAATCAATAGCAAACTCTCCCACTTGGCTCGAAGCCATAGATCAAAACACACTCAATAACTCATGACGCATATACTTTATTGCTGCCATAATACCATAGTGAGATTAAACTCGATCCTTCATAAGCTCGTGAAGCACAGACCATCTGGTACCTTGAATCTTCTGCAAATCTCGCATTCATACTCGCAACAGTCAAGCCCACTCTCTTAAGCGACCCAAATTAAAATTTCACCACTTATATTTCATTTGTAAATGAGATCTTCTAACAGACACATAAGGATCAGACAACCTCAGAACTCTCCGCAGGAGATAATCCACCTGCTTTGCCTCCAACTAACATTTCTGTATACCTTCCACCATCGTAAATATTACGCAGTCACTTAGTCTTCCTGAGTCTGAACTCATACCGCAACATGAAATTTACTCCATTACCAACTAGGAAACATGAAAATATTCTTCACTCGCCCATAACTCGGGGCTATAACTCGAATCAAGATGGAAGTCAAGCACCTAATAGTTCTTCTATCCTCTAGCAGACCCTTCTCGTCGCTTCCAAATCATACTAATACATCTCGCAGCCACATCACCCTCATCACGTAACTATCCATTCATTACTCCCCTTAGTAGGGACACAACAGAACATGCAGATCCAAAAACACGTGCTCACACAATCAGCACCTCGGTGTTCAAGCTATAGGCAAAAATCCAGCCTCGAGTCCTCCAGACTAGCCCAACATCAGCACATAGAGATCACCTCTCGCCCTTCTATCAGGGAATCACAGCCATCAATGCACATCTGATACTGAGCGCTCGTTCGCGCATACAAATGCGTGGAAGGAGTTCAAAGAGTTATATTTCAAGCTGAGTCAAGGACGCACGATAAGAAATTCAAGAATATAGAGTTTTCCTAAAGGTTCTGCAGCCTCTCGAGGATAAATACAGACGTCTCCGTACCGATTTGCGAGACTCTACTAAACCTGCTCATGAATCGTGAGACCTATGTAACCTAGTGCTCTGATACCCTAAACCCCAACTCGGTCGTGATGGTGCCTCTCGTGAAGACAAGGCCAGCCGACACATTTCCAATTCGAGGTTAAAAAGCTAAACAGCAATAAAACAGACTAAAACATGATTTAATAATACTAAGTAACAGATAATATCATAACATTGCGGAAGTACAACCCAAACACAGCCGAACCGGGGTGTCACTAGTCATGAGCATCTACTAAGGTCTAAATACCACTCACAAAGTCTGAAATGTACTAAGTACAGACTAATAGAATAAAGAGGGAGAAAAGCAGCGTTGCGAACGCCAGCAGCTACCTTGCTAAACTCCGATGACTCTGCCTCTGATCAACCAATACCCGCTACCGGGTTCAAAAAATACCTGAATCTGCACACAAGGTGCATGGAGTAAAGTGAGTACTTCCAACTCAGTGAGTAATAATCATAAATAAAGACTGAGTGATAAGAAATCACGAAAAGTGCATCAACATGCTGTATAGAAGCAATTCAAAAACCAGTAAGAAAGCAGTGAAGCTGTAATACAAGGAGCTGTCACACCTCCTTTTTCTTACTTACTACACCCCCGGAAGGGTATAATACAAGGAGTTTTTCCAATTAAAGGACAATCGAAACGGGATTCATTTTATTAAGAGATTCAGAGTCGCCACTTGGGAGATTGATGGTGTCCTAAGTCACCGGTTTGAATCCCGAACCGAGGAAAAAGGTTTGACTCTGTTTAACAGTCGCGAACCAGAAATCCGGGTAAGGAATTCTGTTAACCCGGGAGAAGGGGTTAGGCATTCCCGAGTTCCGTGGTTCTAGCACGGTCGCTCAACTGCTATATTTGGCTAAGGTCTGATTTTAATACAAGTTATCCTGTCGTGCAATTTTAGAATTGTTTAACCGCTTTTAATTAATTTTTATGAAAGTGAACGTCGTTTAAGAGCGTGTTTTTGGATCACGTCACATGAAATGCACCCGGATCCTTGACACCTCTTATTCAACGTTTTGGAATTTGGATTTGGGTCGCATGAAATGCACACCCGTAGTTAAGAAGGTAAAATTATTTAAAAAGCGCGCCTGAAGTGGCTAGCGTCTTGTTAACTTTGCGGGAGGCCATGAAAATTCGCTAAATGGCACGTCCCAAATTTCTAAATATTTTAATATAAGCAATTGATGAGGGCCCCGCAATTTTGTATGTTTTGTGAGGCGAGGCTCGTCTCATTTTATTTAAGGGCCATCCTAGAGCAAGCTATAATTTTCTATGTAAATTTTGTCTCTAAAAGGGCTTAATTAATTTACATTTATAGATTCGGGCCTCGAGTTCAAGTCCGAATTCAAACAAAAGGGAGGACCCTCTTAATTTGAGCCCGTTACCTAACTTGAAAACCTAAATTCATATGCAAATTAATTCCCATATTCCTAATATAATTTTTAAAGGAGTTTTGACTTCTAACAATTTTGGGCCTTGAAAAGTTGGCCCAGGCCTGTAACGTGAAGCTGTTTTTTTAATTATTATTGAGCTACTATCAGCTCTGGGCCTCAGCACAGGCCCATTCAATGCAAAAGGGAAATCGCTGGGCCAGGCCTTAGTGCCAATAAGGCCCAAGCCATTAACAAAATTTGCAAAGGGGGAATCGCTGGGCAGGGTTCAATTTGGTCCAATAACCATTAACAAAAATTCTTGTGCTGTATTAACCAAGTTCTACCAATATTTGAATAAGCAGATAATTGAACACATTGAATTGCAGATTTCGCTCATATTTCGATGCTGGTTTAACTGAAAATAGAAATAGGAAGTAGGCTAAATGTGAACTCCAGAATCACTCCTATAAAATTCCTATATTATACGAGATTTTACTCATATTAACAACATATGTATAAATCTGAAGCAATCTAACGCTGAACCTGGAATTAATCTCACGATTCGACGAACAGTTACTATATTACAGCTATCATCACGTTTAACATTCATCTGTTTCAACATAGCCCTAATTCATTATCAATCAAACTCTAAATGACCTGAATTATACTAAATCTATGACTAATTGGTGGGATCTATACAAAATGAAACACAAGCTGGTTATAGTGTACGATTTTAACAGTCCATTTACATCAAAACTCAGTAATCGAAGCAATTTAGTTCGTAAAATGAAACAGAAGCTGGTTCAGACATTTATTGATCACAACAGAACTCATAACAAAAATCAGGCCGCACTCTTATTTCATCGAGCTACTGGACAGTCAATATTTGCTTTAGAGGCAAGATATGTACCTGGAGATCGAAACACAATAAAAAGGAGCTGGAGTCAGCAGCAATGGAGATAAATTCGCAGTGTTAGCAACAGGAAATCACAGCAGTTCTAACTTGAAGTCTCAGCCACGAAAACCAGCAAAATTAACCCAGAACTGACTCGAGTAGACCAATTTTAACTTGAAAATAGACCTGGAATCTCTAGCAAACTTCAGCAGCCAAATTCCAAGCTGAATGATGCCACATCAAACCTTACAACTTGAAACTAGATCCAAATTCTTAGTAGCACAGTATTTTTTGAGTTTTCTATTGTATTTTTGTTCGTTTTTGGATTTTTTTTGGCAGGAATTAAGATCTAGAAGAAGCTTTGAACTATAGGTATGCAGATTTTTAACTTCCTTAGATTTTGAAATTCAAATTTGAAATTCGGGACCTCAGAAATGGATTTGGGGGAAAAACTAAAAGCTGGAAAGTTTTTTTTTTTTTGGGAATTTTCAGAGGTCTCTCCTTTTTTTCAAAAAGAAGGCAGAGGGAGTGCCTTTTATAGGCAAATTTCAGGGGGGAAGCTTCTAGATTTCCTTACCCATTTTCCCCCTCTTTTATTTTCGACTTTACCCAAATAGTCCTTTATTTTCTGACTTGTTGCCTAAGTTATTACCCTAAGTTCCTAAAATTATGGTTAAAGCCATGCTCTAGAAGAGCCTAGGGTGTTCCGGCTTTGCCTACATCATTTCTGTTCCATTCTAAGTACCTAATTACCCTTGAACTAATCCTAAAATTACTAGCCTAGTCAAACCCAAACATCCAACCCTGGTAATTGGTCAAGGATTGACTATGGTTAAGCAAAGATCTGCCCTACTCAGCTATAACCAAACGGCTCTTGATTAACAAATGAAATTAAGTCTAGGCTAATAATTACTGACTGAAGTCAAGTTAATAACACTAAGCACGAATTATTTAATTGAAATCAAATACCAACTCAATAAAATCAAATAGGGCAGAACCAACAGGATTAAACAGAACCTTAAAACTTTAAATCATTTGGTCACGAAAGCAATTAATTGAAAGGTAGTAAAATCAAAATTCGAGCGCAAACTACGGACAATCAAAACACATCAAAGGGACAAACTATTTAGCTAAATTTTATTCAAATAGCAATCAAAATAACAGCACGACAATGGATATCAAAACAGTAAAAGAAAAGGAAAAGAAACAACAAAACAAAGAGGAAAAAAGAGGAAACAAAAAAAAATGGAATAGACATAGGAACTCACCAACTAGACTTAGACTTAGGAGAAAAAACCCTAGCATGCTTAGGTTTCCAATTGAACTTCAAAGCTTGGACCTCGGATTCAACATTCGAAGGGCTCGTAAGGTTTTCGAAGGATGAGACCAATGGATTCATGATGAGGGAGGTCTGGTGGCTTTGGGGTGTCAGTTTGGTAGGATTTGGGTGGCGGCGCCGCCGTGTACGGTGGTGGCGGCGCCTAGGGTTTGCTATATTTGAGGCTTTTGGCTGGGGTCCGAAGGATTTCAAGGGTAGATACGGAAAGAGGAGGGAGGGAGGAATCTTTGGTGAAAAGTTGGGTGAGTTTGGAAGCCGGCCGCTGCCGTGAGGCAATTTCCGGCGGCGGAATGGGGCGGAGCCGGCGACGGAGACGGGGAAAGGCAGGGGGTACGAGGAGGGTGACTGTTTGGTCCCTTATTTTGTAAAAAGGGTTATTACATTTTTATTTAAACCCCTTAAGTGAATCTGAGTCGTTAGATGATAGGAAACGAACGACATGGATTTAATTGAGCCCAAAACGGTGTCGTTCTGCACATGGGGGTCTGGACCGGGTTATTGGGCTTGGACTAGGGCGTGTTTGTGCAAAATGTTTGGGCCTGTGTAGATTAAATTGAAACAACCCAAACTAGATTCCTTCTTTTGTTTTCCTTTTTCTTTTCATTTCTTTCTTTTTGCTTTTTTATTATTTTCTGATTTTCTCAAATGTAAGACTAAAATAAAATACCCAAATTGACTCTAAAACTATACTAATTAATTTCCAAAATTAACTAATTCCTAATTTAGAACAAATTAAGACAAATTAAAAGTATAAATGCGAAAGAACCATTTTGTTATTTTCTTTGTTTTGTTTGTAATATTAATCACTAATTAATCCTAAGATGTGAGGTTAACCCTATATGCAAATGTCAAGTATTTTTGTATTTTCATTAATTACAAAATTAACATGCGCAGACAAATGCAAACAATAACAAAAATTCTACAAAAATCCACAAAATCGCACACAATGGACAAAATTATTTTGTTTTGAATTTATGGGAGTAATTCATATAGGGCAAAAATCACGTGCTCACAGCTGCCCCTCTTTGCTCAAAAACATGAAGAATTTTCGTGCAAAGATAAGTGAGCGGAAACGAGCGATTTTCCAATTAAAGACGGAACCAGAGTTACCACTTTCAAACCACAAACCAACCACCTTTTCTGGAATGACATGACAAAATGAAACCATCACGTTAGAGTTAGGGCATTTAACATATTGGTACTCGCATATTTGGGGAGTGAATGCACTTAGGCAGTTAACAGTTCCTATTATGCTTTTGATCAGTCGCATGCGTCATCCCGGCCTTTTCATTTTTCTTTATTTGCCATGCCTTTCCTCTCATTCTTCCTTTCTCTTTCTCTCTTTTTATTTTCTCTTATTTGCCCTTTTTATTTTTTGTTTTTGGTTACGGTCGAATCCTATGGAGATTGCCTACGTATCATGACCCCGCATGAATCAAACCAAGCGTAGTTCTTGCAAATAAATGCGAAACTAAGGAAACAATTTTTTGGGGAATTTTTCTCAATTTTTCGTTAATAACGACTGCGATTACAAAAGCTACCAGACTATTTGTTTTCTTTTTCTCAAAAAGGGAAGTTACAAAAACAGACTCAAAAACAAAAATACAGACTCGATTAACTAGGAATACATCAAAGCTTCAAACCCTGGGGCCCGCGGGGCATCACTCGACATCGCCACAGGCCTGCGCAAGACTGAGAAGGTTTCAATGTCAACTGGGTCATCCTGGACAAGGAGCTCTAAGGAAAAGTGTGACTATTTAAAGGAAGCTGACTTATTGTGACTTAAAAGAAAAGTGGCTATTTTTTTTCAAAAATTTTATTTAAGAAAGCAAAGACTTGGTTTTGCAAATACGGCCTCTCAGCACTTCCGGGAGGGAGATTTTAAGGCTGTGCCCGCAAACCATTTAAAAATAACTCAGGGTGGCTTTTCTTGCAAACATAGCCTTCCGGCGCCCTTTTGGGGACATTCGGCTTATTTTAAACAAGAATGACGGCACCCGACTTATTTTGACAAAAAGTTAAAGTCTTGGTATTTTTGGCTATTTTTGAAAAAGGGTGGTTGGACCCGATGAGGGTTGCCTACGTATCTCACATCCGGTGAGAATCAAACAGCGTAGTTCGGGCAGATCGAGAATAAAGCAAACAAGCTATTGTTTTCTTTTTTTTTCTTTTTTTTTTTTTACCTTAATGACTACTCTGATGAGAAAAGAGAAATAAAAGAAGCAAAACCCCTTTTTTCTGAATTTTCTAGACTTAGTGTTCTATAACCTATTCTAAACTCAAGCTTAACGAGCAAATATTTTTGTTCTTTTTCTCTTCTTTTGAAACAAAGACTCTATGTGAAATTATTAAGGAAAAATCCTACAAGAGAAAAATATTTTTTGATTCTTTTTTTTTTTTTAAGAAATGAAGTCCAAACAATAAACCAAAGAAAAATATTTCGAATTTTCATTTGATATCCCTGAAGAAAGACTTCGAAACGAGAAATGAACAAAATAAAAATATTTTTTTGGATTTCGGTTTTTGATTACCTAAGAAAGAAACTTTAAAGATAAAGATAAAGTATGTTTTTTCTCTTCTGTGCACAATGTCCTAAAGTTCTTGGGAAAATAAAAGAATATTTTTTCCATTTTTCATTAATTTCCCAAAGAAGAACCTCAAAAGAAAATCTTTTTGAATTTTCGAGATTAATACCTTAAAGAAAACTTTTAAAAAGGGTACTAAAAGGAAAATTCTCTTTTTTTTTGAATTTTTGGTCCTAATATACTTAAAGGAAATATAAAAACAATTCATTTTAAGTCCTAGATATTAATTGCCTAAGGGAAAAACAACCTCAAATTTTTTTTTCCATTTCTAGAATTAGTATTCTAAAGAAAACTTATAACGGAAATATAAAATGCAACATCTCTTTTTTTGGATTTTTGAGTTACAGCACAATTTTTCAAATATAAAGCAGAAAATACAATAACAAAAGACTTGACATTACTGTATAAAACTAGAAAGTAAAAGACGACATAAAAATAAAATTCTCCTCAAGCAACTTCTGAATGCAGTGGCCCTGGGGTATCTGTCATGCTCAAACTCCGGTAAGTAAATCCACACCTGTATGAGAAATCTTAAACCAACACTATGTGAGACAATAACATTCCCTACTAGACACATGCAAGACATGGTTTAGGCTATTTTTGCAAAATGGTTTATTTTGGCCAAAAGATGGCTAGAAGTGCAAAATTTGGCTAAGACCCCGCAAAGCCAAGAACCTAAGTTTACTAGGAAGACCGGAACCTATGTGGGTTGCCTACGTATCACGCCCCGAAAGACGAGAATCAGGTATGCGTAGTTCGGGCAAATAAACCTAACTATTTTTGAAAACAAGGCTCTTTTATTTTTGTTGGCAAATGCACTATTTCTGAAAGCAAGATTCTTTTTTTATATTTTCTTTTTCAGTGGCTAATAAACAAACTAATTTGAAAATAAAACTCTTTTTGGTTTTTCTTTTCCATTGGTAAACAAAACAAACTAAAAAACTACTTTTCTTCTTTTTCTTTCATTTTCTCAAAAATCCGGCAGCATTTCGGCACTACTTGGATATTGGTTTTTCAAAACTAGCGGTTACCCTCACTTAGCCTTTATTACCTTTTTCCATTTTCTCTTATTACATACGAGCCGGTCAACATGCAAAGCCGAGCAAATAAATGCGCATGTAGCACGTAAGATGCATCAGGATGGTCCATTATTTCAGGTACACCTGTCCTAGACGGACCCAACCCCTGTGTTGAGTCCCCTAAGTCAAAGTACATGATGCAAACAAGTGTCCTACTAGGGATCCGGCATGAGGTTATTGTTCTTCTAGGTTTAAACCCTAGGTTTATTGGTCTAGACCTGGCTTACCCGAGCGGACAACTCGGGCCGAGGGGGAGGCAGCGTACCGGGGATACAGAAGCTCCGCCGGCTTTGCAACTTATCCAAACCTCGTTCTAAATGGGAAAAGACTCTAAATAGAAGAGAAGCTACACGAAGTGCACCCTTCTCCATGATGTAGAAGACTCAGAGAGAGGAAGGGATTCGTAACAGTTTATATACAATTCAACAAATATCAAAGCGGTAAGACATTTAGCACATAGCATGGAACATATAGAAAAATCAGATAAAGCCAAATATAACAATTTAACTAAGCTCAAATTCTTGAACCCTGAACCGAAATTCTGGGTTCTTGTCCCTAGCAGAGTCGCCAGAGCTGTCACACCTCCTTTTTCTTACTTACTACACCCCCGGAAGGGTATAATACAAGGAGTTTTTCCAATTAAAGGACAATCAAAACGGGATTCATTTTATTAAGAGATTCAGAGTCGCCACTTGGGAGATTGATGGTGTCCCAAGTCACCGGTTTGAATCCCGAATCGAGGAAAAAGGTTTGACTCTGTTTAACAGTCGCGAACCAGAAATCCAGGTAAGGAATTCTGTTAACCCGGGAGAAGGGGTTAGGCATTCCCGAGTTCCGTGGTTCTAGCACGGTCGCTCAACTGCTATATTTGGCTAAGGTCTGATTTTAATACAAGTTATCCTATCGTGCAATTTTAGAATTGTTTAACCGTTTTTAATTAATTTTTATGAAAGTGAACGTTGTTTAAGAGCGTGTTTTTGGATCACGTCACATGAAATGCACCCGGATCCTTGACACCTCTTATTCAACGTTTTGGAATTTGGATTTGGGT